>NW_004797988.1:309491-310787 GCF_000002075.1 Aplysia californica | reverse complement strand
ATATACAGGGTGATCCCAAAAAAACTTTACAACTTTTTTCCTGAATATCTCGCCCAAAAATTGTTCTAGAATGCTGTAATTTGGAACAGACACAATTCATTCAAAAGGAATTTGTTTGATATAAAATCCACGAAGAAGAAACATGTTTTGAAAACTGAAACGGCTAAAAGAAAAAAGCACCCAAAAACACATAGTTCACCAATGTTTAAAAATCGTGTAAAGGAAGTCGTGAAAAGATTAGTTGATCTTTTTCTTTGTTTTCTCTTTGACATTAATATTCCATCCCTGTGACATACAAAATTTAATTTCTTTTACAGAGTTTAAAAAACCTAATGATTTCATTCTGAAATTCCTAGAAGCAGTGTTTCACATTCCCTCCTTTGGACTCGACACATTTTTAACGCGTCTTTCGAAATGTTCAGTGGCGCCCTAACACAAGGACCTGCTAAACCATGAGTTTTTAAAACCACATACACTGTACATGTTCGCTAAGAAGTGGCTTCTAGAGACAATAGAGTGGGGTGCCCAATAGACAGCATTTTTGGAGTAAACATATCCCGCAGGGTGAAAATGGGCTTTGCACTAAACCAAATGCCATCGAGGAAATGATCCCTCTTGACAAGACAATCGAGGAATCATGAACGCATTGCCATGCTCTGATCCATGTCATCTCAGCCTTGCAAAGATGAACATGGTATAGTTGAAGGTGGTGACTTTTAAAGGGCTGCGCATGGTGCGTGTTCGACCTGCAGTGGTCATTTTTAAAAGAACATTTTAGTTCTGATTCGCTATGGATCCAAACTGACGGAACTTCTCTACTCATGACGCCAAAGGTCTTGAGGGCACCTAAGCATTTTTTCCATGCCATGGACTTACGAAATGTCAGGGATGGTGAGTTTGTGGAGAGATAATGTTCAATACAAAAAGCTCTCTGCTCTTTACTAAACGTAACCATGATCGAAGCAGGCAAACGAAATTTTGGCAAAATAATATCTGCTGACTTCTGTTGACTTGTTAGACTGCTGTGGCTTGCAATATGACGCGATTGGTGCAACTTTTAGTGGTAGGCCTAATTCAAACTGGTGCGTCATGCTATAAAAATGGCGACAAGGTTGAAAGTGGGTTGTTTTCTGCGCTATATAGAGCAAAACCATTTAATGGACTTATCTAAAATATACATCAGACAAATTCCTTTTGGCTTCCAAACGTTATGTTCAAATCTGAAACGAAAAACTTCAGTATGGAAGAAGATTTTACAAAACAAGTTGTAAAGTTTTTTTGGATCACCCTGTATAT
>NW_004797988.1:306524-307883 GCF_000002075.1 Aplysia californica | reverse complement strand
CCCCCCCCCTTTCTGCGGGACTATCAGATTGGAGAAAATCACTTTATCACGTTATACAACGTCGGTGTAATGCCTCTGTTTTTCCCCCTGCGCTATTCGTCATTTCGCCAAAGTTAACTTAGACTTTAAAGGATCCCTCGCACCTCCACATACGACTTCATGACTTTGTGTTATAACAATATTATACCACGATTCCAGGGACGTAAGAAACAATGGCACGTAGTGAACCAAACACATATTCAAGGTATTCTAGATTTTGTCATCTTGAGGCTACACCCCCCCCCACACACACACACACACACGCACACGTCAAATCATTATAAAGCGCCAGGTCTGAGACAGACATCAGCGATCCTGGTTCGTCATTCATTCCTTTGCTCGGATGCTCTCAAAAAAAGCAAAATCATCTTGATCAGATTTTCATTCCCCGTCACCCATCTGTTTAGGCTTTCCAAGTAAATTGCCTTTGGTCTTCCCCAGCAGCGTTTGCCTTCAGTTTTACCCGTGTGTGTTGGAGGATTTCTGTTCTTTCCAAGAAACTCTTAACAACATCTTAAAAAACCACATGTGTGCTGCTTCTATTTTATTTTCACCGGGTTGTTGTTGTTTTTTCGTGATTGTCCAACATTCACAGCCGTGTCGTTGCCCACACATAGATTTTCATAACGTTTATTTTTGTAGTCATTATATCTCTAGTAGAGATTCTCTACTTTTCAAGGGTTGGGTCATTTACTGAAACTATCTATAGCCATTGTAATTCTTCTTTTTTTCTGTAGAACACTTAGCATCCTAAATGTTATACAAACTGTTAACATTGGTTGATCTTTGCACCTTGCCTTTTGAGATTAGAAACAGAATTTGCCGCTTTTCTTTGTATGACCGTGCACACTGTTTTCTTCACATTCAACTATAACCTTTCGCGACTTTGCTTCATAATGCCACTTGTGCGCATACTATAGACTATAACAGTATATCAACAATAATTTAATGGGACTACTTCGCTCCCGTGAGTCGTAAGGGTATATCATGTGTTAGAGTACGTCATATTAATCTTCTTGTGTTGATTCACAAACTGATGGCTAGTTGAGTCTCAAGATACCCTTTAAGATCACTCTCCTTTACAACAGTACATGTATCCTTTTTTTTTTAAAGAAGCAATTGAAGGCCTTTTTTCTGCATCTGCTATTAAAACTGTCGTCGTGATATTATTGATATTCTTTTCCATTCATTTTCAGACCCAGATATTCTTATATATTTGAAAGGCGTGTTTCACTGTATTGTGTTAAAGAGGTCACTTGGTTTGACTATCTATCTATCTATCTATCTATCTATCTATCTATCTATCTATCTATCTATCTA
>NW_004797988.1:303718-305125 GCF_000002075.1 Aplysia californica | reverse complement strand
AGTATGTTTATCTCTAATTGCCCAATATTTTCTGTGTTTATGTCTGACTGCCTGTATATTTATGTCTGACTGCCTTGATGTTTATGTCTGGCTGGCTGTAGGTTTATTTATGTCTGATCTCCTGTATGTTTATGTCTGACTTCTTCTATGTTTATGTCAGACTGCCTGTATGTTTATGTCTGACTACCTGTATATTTATGTCTGCCTGTCTATATGTTTATGTCTGATCTCCTGTATGTTTATGTCTAGCCGCTTTTATGTTTATGTCTGATTGCCTGTATGTTTATGTCTGACTGCCTGTATGTTTATGTCTGAATGTCTGTATGTTTATGTCAGAATGCCTGTAAATCTATGTCTGATTGCCTGTATGTTTATGTCTCATTGCCTGTATGTTTATGTCTGACTGTCTGTATGCTTTTGTATGATTGCCTGTATGTTCATGATTGATCTCCTGTATGTTTATGTCTTATCTCCTGTGCGTTTATGTCTGACTGCCTGTATATTTATGTCTGACTGCCTGTATGTTTATGTCTGACTTCTTCTATGTTTATGTCAGACTGCCTGTATGTTTATGTCTGACTACCTGTATATTTATGTCTGCCTGTCTATATGTTTATGTCTGATCTCCTGTATGTTTATGTCTAGCCGCTTTTATGTTTATGTCTGATTGCCTGTATGTTTATGTCTGACTGCCTGTATGTTTATGTCTGAATGTCTGTATGTTTATGTCAGAATGCCTGTAAATCTATGTCTGATTGCCTGTATGTTTATGTCTCATTGCCTGTATGTTTATGTCTGACTGTCTGTATGCTTTTGTATGATTGCCTGTATGTTCATGATTGATCTCCTGTATGTTTATGTCTTATCTCCTGTGCGTTTATGTCTGACTGCCTGTATATTTATGTCTGACTGCCTGTATGTTTATGTCTGACTTCTTCTATGTTTATGTCAGACTGCCTGTATGTTTATGTCTGACTACCTGTATATTTATGTCTGCCTGTCTATATGTTTATGTCTGATCTCCTGTATGTTTATGTCTAGCCGCTTTTATGTTTATGTCTGATTGCCTGTATGTTTATGTCTGACTGCCTGTATGTTTATGTCTGAATGTCTGTATGTTTATGTCAGAATGCCTGTAAATCTATGTCTGATTGCCTGTATGTTTATGTCTCATTGCCTGTATGTTTATGTCTGACTGTCTGTATGCTTTTGTATGATTGCCTGTATGTTCATGATTGATCTCCTGTATGTTTATGTCTTATCTCCTGTGCGTTTAAATCTGACTGCCTGTATGTTTATATGCTATTGTCTGACTGCCTGTATGTTTTTGTATGTATTCATCATTGTTAGGTTCAGCTATCAATCACGTCACTTGAAAAGTTATACTCCGGTTTTTAACATGTTGTA
>NW_004797988.1:300806-302939 GCF_000002075.1 Aplysia californica | reverse complement strand
CCCCCCCTCCCTCCCCCAGGGCAGTGCTACAGACTGAAGTGTCTTTAGACCATTTCCAAAGGGGGGATATTAACATGTTCTTATGCACAGTAGAAATATAAATGGGCTGATTTATCAATGTCATGCTCATGCTGTGCCGGAACAACATAGGGGGGACTGCTGCTTTTGTTTTTCCTCATCCTTACTATATTCATTTTCCCTCTACATATACTTCTTTTGTATGTTTGTCACTCTCTTGAGAACTGCTATGTCCGGGGTGCCTTGATAGTCGAAGCAGACTTCGCGCTGTTGAGGCTAGAGAGGTGAGCAGAGTATGCCCAATTCCCCGTTTGGACTTCTCTGTTGACATCCACCCCTTGGCGCTCATATGATCTTATGCAGTTCCCACAAATTATAGCCACGCGTTTGTTAGTGGTTTGATTTTAACGTAAGGGTTTGTGCCCCCCCCCCCCAGGCCCAAATACCCGCACATTTTGTGTGTGTGTGTGGGGGGGGGGTTAATGTAAGGGTTTGTACTCCCTTTTCAGCACAGTTTATGTCATCTACTTGGAAAGCCGAGTGGGATACAGCACCCACGCACAAATTGACGTTCGAGACACTCGATACAGTTCAGCACCAGCAGGTAGAAAAAAAAACAGAGGCACTCGGTACAATAATTATAATTTCCCGATTGGGGGTTCGAACTCAAGTTTCCGCTTGTAAAGGCGAAAAGCCTTACCTCACCAAAACACTACAGGCATCCAGTTGAGATCTCCCAAAAGTTGTCAGACAATTTACAAAAACAAAACAAGAAAAAACGAAACAAAGCAAAAGAGTAAATAACTATGGTCCACCCCAGCAATAGATTAGCCTCTAGGCACAGAATTCTGTTTTTAAAAATCTGTGCCTATAGGCTTAGTTGCTTGTACCTGTGCAGGGCTACCAGCAAGTTAAAGAAAACGTGGTGCAGCACGTGAGATTTTGGGAGAGAGGCGGGACGGAAGGAAGGGGAGGGGGGGGGAGGTAAACGAGGAAAAAGGTTCTAATCGTACTTTATATAACCTCTTTCCTCTTTGTTAGAGTGTGCGTTTTGTCTGAGTTCTTGAGGTTTCAGTGATCCCGAGCCGAAGTGGTGAAATAATAATTGTACATGTATTGTAATTATTAGTAGTTAAAGTGCTTCGCCCCGAGGGCCCATCTTCAGACGTTAGGCGTTACAAAGAACAAAAGAGTTTGTATAATTTGGGCAAAATCAGTGCCTGGTCAAAGTATTGAAGTTGAAGATGAAGAAAAAGAACGTTTTTTCGCCCCCTTGTTCAGTTTTAGTAAGAGTTTTACGGCACTTGCAACACAATAAGGTCATACAAGTGCCGAAGATTAGAGGTGTTGCAAAAGAGTAACAAACATAAAAAAGAAGAAAGAGAGATCAAGACGACGATAGATGTTTAATGGGATAGAAGGAGAAAAAAACACCACAGGACCTGCCAACCACCCGCGTTCCACCCATTTGGCATTTTTATCAATTTTCTTTTTTTTTTTGTGCTTTCAAATACACATTTCTGTGCGGATCTTTACTGAAAATCGTAAATCAAAGGCACAAAAAAGTCAAGTTGTAGCATCCAAGGATACTCAAGATTTTGAAGTCACCAAACATTGGCGACCATTTTTTATTTATTTATTTATTTATTTATTTATTTATTTATTTATTTATTTATTTATTTATTTATTTATTTTTGCTGACATCAGGCGACCTGTTTTTCATCAAAAGCAAGACAAATATGAAGACGCTTTAAGATTATGTCAATAACTCCATATTGTGCCAAAATATTAATTGACGAACGTGTCATTTCACCGCGTCGTTACACATGAAATCTGTACTATGTGTTATTCATAAATCATATATTTGAGAGCTGCAAATGGTTATGAATGGCTTTTAGAGCAGCCAATACCTGATCACACGCTGAAAGCACGAACTTTTAACCATGCATGAGCTCTGGAAGTTCATGGTGAGAGACCCTCAACAATCACAGGGAATCGAATAAATACTCAATGTAGACATTCTTCTTCGTAAATCGTGGAAATGCACAATATAATCTGAAATCACTCCAGCTTTACTTTTACTTTCCTCCTGCATCTTTAGATGTCGAAAGGGGG
>NW_004797988.1:299371-300687 GCF_000002075.1 Aplysia californica | reverse complement strand
GTTGTTGTGTTTTCTTCTTTGTCTTCCTTTGTAGTCCGATTCTCTTGCCTCGTATGCTTGTTCAGCTGGTCGATTATTACCAATTTCTTTTACTTTTCTTTTTGTTGTTTGTTTGTTGCTGTTTTGTTTGTTTGTTGTTGTTGTTTGTTTGTTGTTGTTGTTGTTGTTGTTGTTGTTTTTTGGGGGGGATTGTTGGTTGGATTTTGGTGTGTTGTTGTTGTTGTTGTTTTTTGGGGGGGAATGCCGACCAGGAGACCGAAACACTTGATTCTTTGACGCTCAGTGGCCGGTTTCATCATTAGGCCTACTGAGATAAGGACAGTTTTGTTCCTTAAGCAGTCTTTCCTTTTGACCTCGATTAATTTTGTCCCAGGCAGGCCATCTGACAGGCAACGATAATCCCTTTTCTTGGTCTGTGGTTAAACGTCTGACATGTTGGGGCTCTCGTGGTCTAGAGGTACGGTGTTTGCCTTTCATTCAGTGGGTCCCGGGATCGAAACCTGACAGTGAAAGAAAGTTTTCTTCTCTTGAAAAAAAAATCTTCTTTCACTCTTCCTGTTCTCTGATCGTGTTCTGTCGTCTGCTTTCATCTTCATTTTCCGCCAACCTCCCCTCCCCCTTTTTGCCCCCTTCTCTGGGCTCCTGACTCTTTCTGCTGCCCTTCTACTGCTGCTTTTTGGTTCTTTACTTCTGTATTTCAGCCACACCCCTGATCTTACGGTAGGTAAGATCTAACACTTAGCCTTTTTGGATAAGGGCGAAAACATCCCGGAGGTACCGTATGCAAGTTGCGCACGTTACATATCCCTTGGTGGTCCTAAAATCGTTAAGCAGTCTTCGATCACCACCTGAATTCCTACCAAAACTGAAAATGTTTAATGAGTCTCGTGCGCTCATATGACCTAATGCAGTTGCGAACGCCGTAAAAAAAAAAAACTTACAATTTTTAAAACAATAATTAATAAAAGTCAGGCATTGGTAAGAAACAGTGTTGACTGGCATATTATGTTGTTGATAAGTTGCATTTTTACTCCCACTGGTAGATGTCTATGGGTGAGTTGTAGCGACAACTGGTGGGTTACATTATTTGCTTTTTTAGATCCTCATTTCAATTTCCCAGTCCATTATTTTTCTACAATAACATGTTTCTCATATTAATTTATTGTATTTTAATTCCTCAACGTGCCTGGGTTGCGTCCCGTTGTATGTAAAATAGTCTTCAAAGGAATTCAAGGACCACTCTTTCTGTGAACATCAAATTGAAACCAAGAAATCTTTCCTGCCCGCGTTCTTTATACGTACATGTATATATATAT
>NW_004797988.1:296713-299133 GCF_000002075.1 Aplysia californica | reverse complement strand
ACAGAGACAGAGACAGAGAGAGAGAGAGAGAGAGACAGAGAGAGACAGAGAGAGACAGAGACAGAGACAGAGACAGAGAGAGAGAGAGAGAATGTATGTACGTACGTGTGTGCGTGTGCAAGTGTGGGTAAGTGGGTGGATAAATTAATTTTACTAAAGGCGATGTTCCGTTCATTATCTGAACTACAATAATTATCAATTGCACAGCAGCGAACAATTAATTGCACAGTCAGCGATTCCTGGGAGAGGTCAGTGAGCGATGGTCACACAGTACACGCGACTCTCGTAGTCACTGAAGACCTCCACCCCATGAGTGACGTCAGACGTGGTCTCCACAGAACTGGGAAGAGAGAAACAGGAGCAAGTATGAAAAACCATTTCATTATGGTTAAAGCTGCCGTATTTTGTTTTGTAGAAAGATAACAAGATATCAATAATAATATCCACTCCTCCTCTCCCTCACACTCCTTCCCATCCCATCCCCTCTCTCCATTCCCCCATCCTATCCCTTCCCCCTTGCCCCTCGATCCCTACTTCCTATCCCCTCCCCATCCCAACATCAAGAAAAAACCCTGCCCTAAAATCTTCGAGATTGACGACCATCACAGCTCGCAGTCCACGTTACTGATCTAAGACACAGCTGTAACCTCACCATAGTGATTATAAATAGGATATTCCAAGTTTTTTAGACCCATCTGTAACCACACGGCGACCCCCACACCGACTATGTTACTGGGAGACATAACTGCAGCCCCACCATGCCCCTACAGTGACCCCCTGCACACCGACCATGAGCGTTGTCAAGAGGTCAAGCAGTTCGAAAAGGTGGCCGGGGGGGGGGGGGGTTGCCCTGAAATGAATAAATGAATGCATAATATTTTTTGTAGGTGACTAGCGAAACCGATGTGTTTGATTTTCCATCTCTATCAGCAGCCTGCTATTCCCTTTCTGCTTTTGCGCATTCTGTCCTTTTCCCCTTTCTATGGAGTGATCGAATGAGCGGCAGATGGTGCATTTTTCATCAATAGGAGAGCAAACTGGGTTATTATACTCTGTGCTGAAAAACATTCGATGGTGTTACAACGTACATCGTATGATATATCATGTGCTTGTGAACAATGGGGGAGGGGTTAGCGGAGGGTTATTGTATTGTTTCATGGAGATTGAGTATATAGCACACTTGTTGTGTGGGATGGAAAGAAGGAATAGAAAAAGAGGTGTGATAGACAGATTATCATAGATAGATAGATTATCATAGATACATACATACATACATACATACATACATACATACATACATACATACATACATAGTTAGATGCATGCATACAAGGATGGATGGATAAGTGGATGTATGGATGCATGGATGGATGGGTGGATGAATGGATGCATGGACGGATGGATGGATGGATGGATATATTAGAGAGACAGACAGACAGTCCTAAGAACAAACGGAAAGCCGTGAATGTTGTCAAGTATTTTGGTTAACTTGGTCAAGGATTCTGAAGTGCCCTCTCCGAGCTCCTGTTCCCTCATTCCTCACACCGACAAGTACAAAAGCACTTAATTTCGTGTTCAGACTCACTTACTTTGCACTTTATCTTCACTCCTCCTCTTTTTCGTCCAGGAACACTCAAAAACATGCCCTTTCTTATTTATATTTTTGGTAAGTAGTGAGTGTTTTACGGTGCTCGCAACTGCATAAGGTCATATGAGCGCGCGGGACACATTACTTTTTCAGTTGGTAGGAAATTTTGGATTTTGCCCGGGTGGCGGCCGAAGCCTATTCTTATCAATTTTAGACCACCAAGGGATCTTGCACACTAGTCCTCCGAGATTTTTCGCCCTTGTCCGAGAGACTAGGTGTAGATCTTTCCTACCAGAAGATCAGGGGTGTGGCTGAAAGACAGCTGTAAGAAGGAGCCAAGGAGTTCAGTAAAAAGGCTGCAGAATGGCTCAGGAGCCCTGAGGAGGAGGAGAGGGTAAAGGAGGTGAGGGGGTAGGGACAGAAAGAGGATAGGAAAGCAGACGACAGAACATTGCTAGAGAGCAGGAAAGGAGGTGAAAGGAGATAATTTTAGAGAAGAAAATTTTTCGGTCGCTACCCAGATTCGAGCCTGGGACCTCTGAATGAGAGGCCAACACCTTAATTAACCTCGAGGCCACGAGAGCCCCCTGAAACATGCTTGTCCTAAAACTCCCACCATCCCCGGCACAAAATTGTATACTGCCGTTCTCGTCTTCAACCTCACCCTAACATCATCACTGAAAGAAACATGCTCGAATTTGAAATAACAAAAAGAATCTTTTCACCTGGTCTACAGCCGCAGCAACAGCAAGTACCACTGCCGCTACGTAGTAGTAGTAGTAGTAGTAGTAGTAGTAGTAGTAGTAGTAGTAGTAGTAGTAGTAGTAGTAGT
>NW_004797988.1:293528-295776 GCF_000002075.1 Aplysia californica | reverse complement strand
GGTTGCTTGTTTGCTTGGGTTATTTTTTGGCTTTATTTTAGGGACGGGGTGTTTTCTTTTGTGAGCTTGGGTGCGGGGGAGAGGGGGGAGTTGTAATCATTATCAGTTGTTTAGGTTAACGTTCTAAGATGATGTCATCTACCAAAACTGTTCCGGTCACTTAAGTTAAGTGTGTGTAACCAAAGTATTCTCTTCTTCACGATGTAACGCTGAGAGCTACCCTGCCCTGTTCGTCCTTCTGGTGTACAATATGTATTGTCATGTTTCAGTATTTTCTTAACATTTTCGCCACCAAGTCATCATCAGACATTGACAAAGTACTGCTAGGTCGTCAACTGTGTCCTGTTTCGACGGACTCGCGTCATCCTGGTTTGTTATGGACCCTCTTCTCAACACAATGAGCTACAACTACAACTAGCTCTTCAACTACAGCTACACCCTTTTCCCCGATAATAACAAAGAGCTGGTCACGACAGAGGAATCAGACCGTGGAAGACATCAATGTTCAAAGACCCATAGCTCATAGGGACGTTAAGTACTGGAATGACATTTTTATATGAAGTATGTCCACAGAAGTGGAACGAGGACACATAGTACAAAAACCAATGTACGAGTATAATTTGTTGCTTTTCTTTTGTGGGCTTAAAACCTTTATCCCCTCCTCCCCCTATCATGTAGCGTGGCTGACAGTTGGGGCACCACTGTAGATTTTAATTTTACTACCAGATTCTTGCCCTGTTCGTGGTTCTCAGCTGTCCGTTGTATGATGATGGTCCAGTGGCAGCCAGTTCAATCTGTGATGTTGTCTTCCTATCGTTTTCTCTGCTTGACTGTACGTCTAACTTCTTTATATGCTTTTCCTTGAAGGATAGTCTCGGCCAGACCAGAGGATCGTGTGCTGTTTCCATGCCAGTTCAGTGTATGCCTTTTTTCTCCTTAAGGTCAGGGGGTCTTCATACGGCCCGACGGCGTGTCCAAATCTGGTTCCATTACCTGACAGAAATAAGCCGTTTCTAAAGCGGAACAGAATTTGTTTTAATGGAATGGTGTGAGGGAAGTAAAAGGAATGAAAGTCGACAGAGATGCCATGACAAAATAAGATTCAGACCAGAACATAATTTACTTGAGAAAAGTAGGGGTCTCCTGCTCAGATGCCACACTTCCTGATTCCAATTATGAGCCGTGTGCTAATCTAGTTAACCCCCCCCCCCCAAAAAAAACAAAAAAACAACCAACCCAACAACAACAAAACAACAACAACAACAACAAATAACAAGCAAATATAAAAAATCTCTTAAAAGGTATCTCTACATCGCGGAATGAGTCTGGCGGTGGGGGAAAGAAGGTTCATAAGATCATATAATTTATTATCAGCAGATAATGTCAGCAAATAATTTTTTATGATGTGCAACTGGAAGTAATTAAGTTCTCCAGACTAACATATTTTCCTGTCGTAGCTAACAAAAGACAGGAACCTCAAAACCAAGCACCAAACTACAATTTACAATTAACAAAAACAAACAAACAAATTATGTCTTTTGTTAACTTTCTACGTCTGTGGCAGAAAACCCATTCTGGTCGACGACGTTGTGGTACGTCAGTCAGACACAGCAAGTTGTCACAGGAACCACACTCATGCAGTTCGCTGACAAAACGCCTTTTTCTTATTCACAGCAGTTTAGAGAAATCAGCTTTTTTCGTTTTTCTATAATTTTCAAACTATTTTTGCACAGTACATCAACGGTTGACCTCGCACCCTGAAGAAAAATGTCGTTCCCTGTGCTCGACAGATATTATACGAGCGTAAGAAAACCGAAAATCGTTGATATCTCGAAACTGATGTCAAAACTGTCCCCGTCGTTTTATGCAAGAAAAATTCTGAAATTATGCAAACTGAGCCCAAAAATGTGAAATTATGCGATTTTGTTAATTTTAACAAAAAATGATCGAGGGAAATAATCAGAAATTATGCCCAAAAAAAGATCAAATTTTGTTAAATTATGCGGGGTGCATAAAACCATGGGGACAGTCGAAAAGAAAAAGGCGTTTTGTCAGAGTACGACAGCACAGGCCTAACGTTTTATTGTCGAGGTGGAGGCTTTGGCGGACCACTCCAAGAACCCTTAATAACGAGGGAGCGCTGAGACTCGTGTGGGTTTATGGGGAAGTTAAATAGAGTAGTATTGACTTCCCTGTGTTTTTGAGTATTATGTGTGTGTGTTTGTGTGTGTGGAGGTGGGGGGTGGGG
>NW_004797988.1:287455-291353 GCF_000002075.1 Aplysia californica | reverse complement strand
CACATACACACTTAGGCTGCTCACACAGACACACACACACACACACACACACACAGAGAGAGAGAACAGAGACACACACATACACAAACACAAACACACACCACACCTTAAATACTTCATA
This sequence comes from Aplysia californica, assembly GCF_000002075.1. Classification (NCBI taxonomy): domain Eukaryota; kingdom Metazoa; phylum Mollusca; class Gastropoda; order Aplysiida; family Aplysiidae; genus Aplysia; species Aplysia californica. The sequence continues at coordinate 291,232 of NW_004797988.1, read as the reverse complement.
ATAACAGTATGTACCTTTTTTCTCACTCCTCACTCCTATTATTACGTAAATCTTTTCCTCGGAAAAATACTCAACAAGTTCTTAGGCCTATTTCAGCCTCTGTGTGTCTGTGTGTGTTGGGGGAGGGGGGACTTTTGGTGAGGGTTTTTGCTTCCCCCTTAGCGCAACAAGCCATGAGTCAACACGGGCCCTTAGAGATTTGCTTTGTTAGTCATCGACGGATTGAAACAAAAACCCACCGTTGTTTCGTCCACTTCCTCTGCACCCAGCAAATTGCAATACGAAGTCGCTTTGTTTTATACATGTACTTTTTCTGTTGACGACATTTTTATTATTCTGTACGTGCTTTTTAAGGTGCGAGGCAGAGTTGTGTTGTTTGTTGGGTTTTTTCTTTTCTAGATCTATAATATTCTCCATTCCGCCCACCTTTATGGACCAGTATGGGCTCTCAAGTATAAATAGCCATTAGCTCGGCTGACGTTCTTTATGATGATGTTTTTTTATAACCATTGACATGGCCAACGCTCTATATATGGGCAACAGTCTGCGCTCTAAAGACACAATCACGCTTTTGGTCTGTGAATGTTGACTAATACGCTGCGAGATCTTGGGGTTCGAATCCCGCGAGTAGCGTCAAAATTATTTTGTCGCTTTTAAGCACAAGGGGGCTATCCCGAAAAATGCTGCTTTAAGAAAATAGAAGTTAAAGTTTTTGCCCCTTGTTCAGCATCTTTAAAAAAAACAAGGAGAGATTTGTTTCTATAACCAAACAAATATACACACCAGTGACACCAAACTTCTCCTATACGTAGGGCAATGCCCACTTTTGGTGTAGGTCAAGATTTCTGGAAACCCTCGAAATCTGGGTTAGCCCGCTTATCCCTAAAGCGACCAATTAGGTCCATTTTCTATAGGCTATGATTGTCCTACTTGGGGAGGCTAGACCGACCAAATCTTCTGCCGTGGACCCCCTACCCCTTTCCCCTCTTTTTTCTGTATCTTGTAAGGCGCTCCTTATTGGTTGATTAGATGGCTCTTTCATCGATTGACCATCAAGTTCATTCGTGTATTCAGTCAATCATTCATTCATTCAGTCAGTCAACCATACAATCATTAAATCATTTATTCATTCCTTCCTTTATACGTTCGTTCATTCATCCATTCATTCATTCATCCAATCATTGTGTTTATTCCAATAATTTATTTATTTGATCATTCATTTATTCATCCTTGCAATCAGTCAATCAAATGTAGCCAATATATATATAATGGAATTAGTGGTATCATTTTGAATATATCGTTTATTTGTCCTGACTTTGGTTTTAAAATACCTATTTGTCTTGAATAAAACTCGAGATAATATTTGTTTATACTTTTTCTGATTTCATTATAATTTTAACGAGCGTCTGATATCACCACGACGCCACACAAGTAAAGAATGACAACCATAAGAGAAAAAACAAAAAAACAAAAAAACAAAAAAACAAAAAAAACGCTGCTGTCTTTGTGTCGTGGTAAATGTACGCTTCCCCTGACCTACTTCTGAACACCAACGACATCAGATTCTTTGTCCACGGATTTGTGTTGCTTGTATAATTTGTATAACTGTATAACTATAACTGTATCTAAAGTACTATCGCATCCGAGAAATACCGGCACTTGAATACCTTAAAAAGAAAGCCTGCATTAGTCATAGAAAACTATTGAGGACTAAAGCCGAATGTATGATATACCTTCCCCACCCCCCTCCCCCACCAAAAAAAAAATCCCTTTTTCCCGGGAACACTACCTCGCATCGTCGCGCAGTATCAGGACCGAAGGAACTGAATTCAGAACACTCTGCCTTAGAAAACATCATACAATGTAAATTTACAATACAGTAATGTACTGTGTGTGTCCAGTGGAGCATCAGACTGGCACAATAACGTGAATAGCTCATTGATGACTCATGGTGTATGTGGTGTCCACTGAATAAACTTTGAAGACTTATGGTGAATGTTGTGTCGAGTACATAAACTATTTAATGACTTAGGGTGCATGGTGTGTCGAGTACATAAACTATTTGATAACTTATAGTGTATTTTGTGCCTAGTACATAAACTATTTTTGATGAATCATGGTGTATGTGGTGTCCACTGCATAAGCTATAATTTGACTACATGGTGTATGTGGTATCCAGTACATAAATTATTTGATGACTAGATCTAATTGTGTATGTTGTGTCTAGTACATAAACTAATTTTGATGTCTTATGGCGTATTTTGTGTCCGCTGCTTAAGCAATTTGATGACATGGTGTATGTGGTATCTAGCACTTAAACTATTTTTTATCACTTATGGTGTACATGGTGTCCACTTCATAAACTGTGTTACTATTTGAGGATATGGTGTGTGTGGTGTATTGTACATAAACTATTTGAGGATATGGTGTGTGTGGTGTATTGTACATAAACTATTTGCTGATTTATGATGTATGTTTTGTCCACTGCATAAACTATTTGATGACTCTTGGTATATGTTGTGCTTAGCACATAAACAATTAAAATTTGATGACTTATTGTGCATGTTATATATATCCAGTGCATGAACTATTTTTGATGACTTATGGTGTAGGCCTATGTTGTGTTCAGTTGCCTACAACAACTATTTTATTTTTACGGCTTTCCTCACCCTTATGCTCTGTTGGAGAACGAGTTTGGATGATTGTTCACTTGGATGTGTCATTGAGTGAGATACGATGCCCCTAGCTAAAGATAATAAATTAAATAAACAGGGCGCTGTGAAATGGCGACCTGTAATTGCGTGTTTGCAGTATTTATATATATTATGTGTGATATATTTTGCACCATTGTTAACCAAATTGGGGGATTTTTAAAAAGTGGAATTTTACAACTGTTTTTTTTTAAATTACAGTGTTGTAGTTCCGATGATAATTTTGTTTAGGAGACTTTTACCAAGACAGAACGACGAAAAAACAAAACTGACAAACACAATAAATGAAAAAGAGTTGACTACAAACGCTTTACTCCCCATATGAATCCGTTTAATCAAATAGGCGGCGGGCTGCCTGACCCGCGACTGTCATTGTCAAGCAAGCCTCAGTAGAGTTCTGTGATCCACCGCAAAGACAGCTGCTGATGTGCATGTATCCTGAAAAAAATACGAGTATCTCCCCCGAGTGGGAACCGAACTCATATCTTCTGCCTGCATGACGAAGAGCCGAAACATGAAGTCATAGTCTCGTGATGGGTGAAAGGGAGACAGAAAATCTTTACCTAACGTATTTACCTTTCGCCATAACATCTAGGTCAGGCATACAAAAACAGGACATATCAAAAACAGATCGACAGATCGATCAGGAGACTCTAGAAGCTCATCAATACCCTGAATATTTAACATAAACAGTTTAGAGGTTTGTAAAGAAAAACTTTCAAACAATTCCTCTTTTTGTGACTCGAGCAAGGCCCATCCACATCGCAGACTTGATGTACAGAAGGATTTACTTATGCTTGGTTTTGGAGGATTGCCAAGCCACATATCTGTTTGAAAGACAACACTGGTACACGTATTGATGTATCTATCACCATACAGCCTATCGTATCGCGCGTGAGCTAACATTTCTCCACCATTACTCATCGTTGACCCTTTTTGACCTGCCCTAAAAAAAAAAAAACGAACATTGTACGTTTGCATACGCTCGACAATCGGGATAGTTAATCCTCATCTACATAAAAGTTATCTAACAGCTGATGTTTATGAGGACAAGAGATGATTGGGG
>NW_004797988.1:280183-282281 GCF_000002075.1 Aplysia californica | reverse complement strand
GAGAGAGAGAGAGAGAGAGAGAGAGAGAGTGAGTATATATTTGTTGGACAAGTATGTGAAAAGAGATAGGGATGTTATAAAGGCAGGAGGGGAAGGATTTCCAAGCTTTCTAGTGGGGTCTCCATGGGGTAAAGAGCGCTAGACAGACGTTGAAGGCGATGAACGAAGTGGGATATAACATACCACAACATAAAAGCCATTGTGGACTTTTCTCTGTCTACACAAACGTCCGCGGTATGCACTAATAAATTATTTTTATAACGGGTATATTCACTAACAGCTAAACAGTTCTCTGCTACATGTATATTCACTAAGATGTAAACATGTACCTGTATAATCACTGATAAAATGTAAACGGTTCCCTGTTACAGTTATAATCACTGATAGGTAAACAGTTCTCTGCTACAGGTACCTGTATATTCACTAACAGGTAAATAGTTCTCTGCTACATGTATATTTACTAAGAGGTAAATAGTTCTCTGCTACAGGTATATTCACTGACAGTTAAACAGTTCCTTGCTACAGTTATAATCACTGAATAGAAAACAGTTTTCTGAAACAGGTATAATCATTGACATGGAAACTGTTCTCTGTAACAACAGGTGTACACACCAACAAGCAAACAGTTCTTTTACAGGTTATTCACTAACAACAGATAAACAGTTGCCTTGTAAAAGGTGTAGGTACTGATAAATGATCAGTGTTCTCTCTGACAAGAGTACTCATTAACAGGTAAACAGGTCTCTGTAAAAGGTGTATTCACTATCGTGTAAACAGTTCTTTGTTACAAGTATAATATGCACTGGCGGGAAGCAGTTCTCTGTTATAGGTACGTGCACTGACAGGTAAACAGTTCTCTGTTCATCATCATCATGTGCCAGATTTGCGACAGACATCGGCGATTATGGTTCTCCACCTAGTACCTAGACGCCCAGAGAAAGTATAGTTCTCCACTCATTCCTTTGGTCGGATACTCTCAAAATAGCTGTAATATTATACAGATTTTTTTTTCCGCGTCATTCATCTGTTTAGGCTCTCTAAATAAGTTGCTATGGGTCAATCCCTGCCTCGTTTATCTTCATATTTGCAAGTGAGAGCTGGATGTTAAAAGGCCCTCATGTCTGTCCAAGTATCACAGAAATTGCATTTGTTTGTAGCTAAAACCTAATTGTCTTTAATCAGCGGCGGTCCAGGTGGGCTCCTTCAAGTACTACCTCATTTGATTTATTTTCCTTCCAAACAAAATTCCCAACAGTCTCTTATAAAACCACTTTTTTTTGGTTGCTTCAATGTTATTTTCACTGTCTTTAATGGTTGTCTAGCATTCACAGTAGGACAGAAGTGTTGACCAGATACAGCCTTTAAGGACATTCATTTTAATAGTTATTGAGATGTTTCTATTTTTCAGGAATGGGCTCATTTTATTGAAACTATCTTTAGCTTTTGCAATTCTTCGTTTTATTTCTATTGAACGTTTGGCACCAGATGTAATTAATTATATATCCTGGATATTTGAAATGTTGAACTACATGTACTTCGATCTTTTCACCTTTGTTTATAACATTACAAATAGGATTTCCCGGGAGGGGGGGGGGGCGTCTTTATTACCATGTTTGGTGTTTTCTTCGCAATCAACAACAATCCTTTACGTTCATTTTCAGTTACAACGACATACAGAAGCAATTGAAATAAGGTCTTTTTCTGTGTCGACATATCTGATGACAATATTAATTTTTCACCTTTCCCATTGAGACCTGGTCATACTTCTGCATTTCTAAAGCTTGTGCCACTGTGTTTAAAAAAAAAAAAAAAGGTCTGGACTCTTTGCATATTTTTGCCCCACCCATTTACTTCTCTGAGTGTTACAATTTGAGCACATAAAGAACAGTCAACAACAGCTATCAGCGCAGTTCAAGGATATGTCACACTTATTGTATTATGCCTATTATGCTCTCCACCGCTTTTTCCCAATTTCAGGCTGACCGAATTATTGCTTAATCGGGGATCACTGCGGCAACACGGAGATACTACCAAGATAAGACGGACGGGCATACTATACTGTAAGAGCCCCCTCCCTCCCCCCTTTTTAACCCCCCTC
>NW_004797988.1:277527-278822 GCF_000002075.1 Aplysia californica | reverse complement strand
CGTCAGACGAGCAATGATGTGGTTCTTTATGACCACGACAGACAAGCAATGGCGTGGTTCTTTATAACCACGTCAGACGAGCAATGGTGTGGTTCTTTAGGACCACGTCATGCGAGCAATAACGTGGTTTTGATTCACTCTGGTGGGTCACCATAATATTACGTATTACCTCGTTAACGTCTGTGGGAGCTTGCTTAGGCTTCTCACACCTTGCGTGAAATCTTTCAAGTTTGTCGGGAGAATTTATCCAACGTGACTCGGTGTCGGGGTGTTGGGGTCCTGGTCTGGTATTCAATATTTACCTGTTGCAAGGAGTTTCGCCTTCGGTGACCGACTTCTTCAAATCTAGCGTGCGAGATACGCATCCTCTCTTTCCCTCTTTCCTTTTCGATTTCTTTTTGTCTTTGACCCCCCCCCCCACCTCCTCCTTCTCCTCCTTCTCCTCCTCCCTCTCCTTTTTTCCACCTGTTTCCTCTCTCGCCGTCGCCGCCTTCTGCCTTCGGCTTCTTCAGCTTTTCGATCTGTCAACCTTCTTTTCCCCATCCACCTCTTCTCATTTCCCTCCACCGTTACCAAACTCCCCCACCTCTACATATCCCACCTCCACCCCCATCCACCCGTCCACCTCTACCTCCCTCCTTTACTTCTACCACCACCCGCCCTCCACCCCTCCACCTTCCTCCACCACCTCTATTTCTATTCTGCTTGTCATTTACTACATTCTGTTCCTTTCACCTCATGTCAACTCATTATCTCTACAAAAACTTTCGTTTGCATGTGTAACAGGCGACATGCCTGTGCGTTTATTCGGCTCTGTCAGCGAGACTCTCTGGTGTCTACAACCTAGAGTGGTATGTCAATTTGTACTTGGTGGTAATCTAAGGAAAACCATGGGCTCTTTCAAAAGTTACGAAGGGTAAATATAGAAAATACTGTCGAAAGAACTTGACAAATAAAAGAGGGATTAAAGCTTTAACGAACTTTTTAAGCACTCTTGGGTATTTAAAAGTCTACAGATTAAGACTATCTAAACAAAAGTAGTATATGCCTCTGAGAATCTTGTCCATATGCATGTCGCATGTACACTAATTGGGTTTGAGGGTGTTTTTTTTATCGCGTCTGGTATGTCGAAGTCTTAGAGAGACGTCCCCAAGGTGTCTGTATAAATTAATGCATAAATTATCAATTCTATTCCATTGATTCAGAACACTTCTCTCCGATGCGTGTTTCGGTTGATGACAAAATCTTATGGTGAAGTAAAACATACACATACAATGTTTTGTTTTTGTAAAGTG
>NW_004797988.1:272500-274654 GCF_000002075.1 Aplysia californica | reverse complement strand
GGGGGGGTCGTCTGTGGGTTTATGTCGTGTCTTTCTGCATGGTTGGAAAAGAATAGGGTGGAGTCGGGAGTGAGGGTGAGGCTGGGGATGGGGGTTGGGGATAGGGCATGGGCTATACGTTCTTATACTATCTGTGAGCGTCTAGGGCATGGGGGTAGGGGTTGGGGTGGGTAGGGGTGTTGGTGCAAAGATGGGGGAACATGGAGAAGAGAAGGGCATCTCGCTCCAGTGAACCCACTTCATCTATCTGTCTGTCTGACTGGCAAAAACCCTTCTTTTCGTAAGCATAACATATAGGCCTAATACAGAATCTATGCCTATACTTAGCAATATCCTTGAGCATTCTCAACTGCAGTTTTCAGCGCATGGTTGGCAAGTTGGGCGTCCTGGATTTGACTCTTTGAGTGTTCCCTCGAATCCACATTCGGACATCGAACTCACGTCTTCAGCACATAACGACGAAGAAGCTAATATCTACACCCCGAACAGTGGTATAAATATATATATCGTTGAGTATGAAGATATCTTAAGTTTCAGCAAATGGTCATGGCGTTTTTATCATACAATCTTGAAGCTCAAAAGCAAAGTACATGTATCTGACTGAAGCTAAATCGTTGCTCGTCTCTAAGCTTGTCTTTGAATAAGATAATAACATTTACAACAAAAACGTTTGGAGGTGTACACCGACTTGACAATTAACAGCTTGTCACTTCAGTCTCGTCCGTATCCCAGCCGACACACTGACGTATACTGTTATGGTGTAGCATGGCTCTTAGACGTTCCACGCAGAAGAAACGAGTTCAGTTCCCGAATGGGAAAGGTTTTTCATTGAGTTCCTCTGCCTAGATCTCTATAAACTTCTGGGACATAGGATCCTTCTAACCCCCTGCAGAACGCGACTCTGATAGACGAGCTCGAAGCAGCCCGCTTCAGTAAGTGATCTAAATTGTGTCGATAGGGGCGTAAAAATACTTATAATTACAAAACTGCAGACAGCAAACGACACTCACCATTCACGGGATTTTTCCACCAGAGGTACGTGCACTTCCTTCCATCACTATATTACGGGGTGCCCTTTGCGGATGGGGTCGGGTCGGATCGGGGGCGATCGCCCCACTCGTCGCTTGAAAACAAAAGCGTTTGTTTTTGAGGCGACGAGTCGGGCGCGATCTTCGTGTGCCACAATAGCCGCTTTGCGCCCTCAATCTGGCTTGCAAACCGCCCCAACCCAACCCGACCTGATCCTGCAGCGGGCACCCAGAACATTGTATAACCTCTCTGGTATAACGCGCGTCACCCCCTCCCTCTTCTCCCGCCAAAAAGGAGTCAAGGAGAAGCGCGTCCTTGAAGATACTTTATTCTCAGTCAGTCAAAACGTCACCTGGCTGTTGGCATTCTTCTTTAACCAAAAAGAAAACAGAACAGAAAAGAATGTTTTTTCAAAAAGAAAAGAAAAAATGTCATGTCTGTCGTTGATAATACTTTGGTTTTATCTGTTCTGCAGCCACTGTGCACTGTGCACGCTTCAACAAGTCTATTAACCTCTTTATTAAATTCTTTTCCTGAAAGGCTCAGATAACAGATAGGCCTAGGCTGCAGGTGAACTCTGTATACTTGGTGGGGTGAGAGAGGGGGTGGGGTGGGGGGTATCTCTGTCTACGATCTACCTCACGTGTTCTCGGCAGCTGTGTGTTGATTGCTCTGGTGTCACACGTGCGTGTATTCTGCTCTGGTTTGCCGTGCTCTGAAGTGTGCTCATTAGCGATTTTTAGTTTTGTGCTAAGCCTTGTGTTTTGGGAGTCCTCAAAGTCAACAAAGAGGTTATGGAATTAATGTTGTTGGGGTGGTGTTGTTGATGTTGCTGCTGCTGCAGCTGTTGTTGCTGTTGCCGTTGTTGTTATTTTTGTTGTTGTTCTTGTTGTTGTTGTTTTTTATGGTTGCTGTAATCATTGTTGGTATTCTGTTGTTGTTGTTGTTGTTGGTGTTGTTGTTGTTGTTGTTGTTGTTGTTGTTGTTGTTGTTGTTGTTGTTGTTATTGCTGTTGTTGTTGTTGTTGTTGTTGTAGGCCTATCTATTGTTGATGTTCTTTTGTTGTTGCTGTAGTTGTTGTGTTGTCGTTGCATCTCGGCAGAAGGGAAAGATACTCGATAACAC
>NW_004797988.1:266841-268638 GCF_000002075.1 Aplysia californica | reverse complement strand
ACATACACACACACACACACAGAGTGAGAGAGAGAGAAAGAGAGAGAGGGAGAGAGAGAATCATACACACACACACACAAACACACACATGCACACACAAACAAACAAACAAACAAACAAACAAACAAACAAACAAACAAACAAACACACCTGCATGAACCCGGTAGTCCGACGAAGGCTCAATCTTGCTCAGTATGTCATCATACAAGTTGTCAAACAAAGTCCTCAAAAAACAGGCAACATAAAGTGGCTCAGATCACACCACAACACATACAACATCTCAGAGAAGTAACATTAATAATACATACATGTACATCAGTACATAAAGCGTCTAAAGAAATGAGCATTATAGTTATGCTCCTACAAATAAAAAAACCCACAAAAACAAAAAACAACTTCATTTAAGAGAGACGCCTTGGTTGACCTCTTAAAACTGTTCTAAGGTCAGATATCTGATCTGTTTTACCACCATCTATTGATGTATGAATTTTTAAGTTTGATCAGCAGCCTCATTGACATATTAACTATTTTCTTAAAGGCCGGTTTGTGTTCTTTTGTTAGAACATCTGTTTTGGTATATCACGGGTTCATGTGTATTTGAAAGAATTGTTGCACACTGAATGGGCCCGTATGCTTGAAACGTGTCATTGTGGAAGCTGTTGCAATCTTTTAGAGCCACGAGGAAGTGGGCGTTATTGTTATCATTCGTTTGTTTGTTTTTTTACGGGGTATGTTACATTGTACAATTTGTATAGCCTTTATGCAACATTGTCAAAAGCAGAATTGTAAAACAAAGTCCTTCAAACATGGGCAACATAAAGTGGTTCAGATCACACCACAACACATAAAACATCTCAGAGAAGCATGCAGCACATAAAGCGTCTAAAAGGAGTAAGCATTACTGTTATGCTCCGACATTAAAACACCACAAAGAACAAACAAACAAAAAAAACTTCATTTAAGAGAGACGCCTTCGTTGACCTCTTAAAACTGTTCTAACGTCAGATATCTGGTCTATTTTACCACCTTCTATTTATGTATGGATTTTAATGTGTGATCAGCAGCCTCATTGGCTTATTAACTACTTTTTAAAGGCCAGTTTGTGTTCTTTCGTTAGAACGTCTGTTTTGGTATATCACGGGTTCATGTGTATTTGAAAAGATTGTTGCACACTGAATGGGCCCACGTATGCTTGAAACGTGTCATTGTGTAAGCTGTTGCAATCTTTTAGAGCCACGAGGAAGTGGGCGCTATTGTTATCATTAGTTTTATTCTAATTAATTTTTTACGAGGTTTGGTACATTGTATAGCCTTAATGCAACATTGTCAAAAGGAGGAAACCCAAGTTATAAGGAGAATTTTCATCAAGTATCGTGGTCTTTCTATTGTGATGTTGTAGACCTCTCATCCCGGGTTGGCCCTGTGGTACAGACGACAGACAGGGTCGAAGCCCGCCTCATAAATATGATTAAAATGTAAATTTTGTTGATGGGAGCACAAATTCGCCTTCATGTTAAATTTTTTAAAATGCCAATTCATTATTATTATAAAATGCTGATCGTGTATTTAGCTAAAACATTACCATTGTCAACTAGGGTTCTTTTATATCACACGTACAATGTATGTATCTGGCGGTCTGTTTTATAGTGACGTGTGATTGCATATGAATATGTGTGTGTGGAAGAGAGGGTGTGTTGGAGAATTGGTCTACATTTGTGTGTATATTTGTTTATAAGTGAGTGTGTGTATATGTGTGTGTGTGTGTGTGTGTGTGTGTGCGCGCGCGCGCGCGTGAGG
>NW_004797988.1:261385-263500 GCF_000002075.1 Aplysia californica | reverse complement strand
AGACAGACAGACAGACAGACAGACAGACAGACAGACAGACAGACAGACAGACAGATAGATAGATAGATAGATAGATAGATAGATAGACTCCTATTGCGTCTGCCTCCGTAGACTCCACATACGCAATAGTTTTGTCACAAAACGGATTTTCTTAGAGCTGAACTTTGCAGACAGCAACTTGTATTCAATACCCCGAGGGCAAGATAAGCTGTGAGTATTGGTAAAAATACTATACACGTGCGTGCGTACAGGCTTATCAAAATCATAACTTATTCATTACTGTTATTGCTACAATATCATTATGTGCTCCACATGATTGAATAATTCTGCGAATGGCTACTTTACTGACCGTGTTACAAGGAGTTTTTACTTTTAATCTCCTTGCCGTGATGTCGTAACCGAAATATGACAACAATGTTGATAGACTGTTGTAAGTTGTTGGATGGCAGTATTGGCAGTCACAGGCAAGGGAGGCTGCAATAAATCGTCATGGTACTGAACAAAGGACTTAGGCTACGCAATAATTTGTGAATTAATACAGAAATGAATTCAGTACATGTAATGACTCCTGCATGTTTCTATATTAAAAAAAAAAATTAGTGCCAGTACATTTTTAAAAAAGAAATTGCAAAATGGCCTAAGTCATAATTATTGAAAAGATTAGAATGTTTGTTTTTTTATAAAGTTTTCTCAAAAGGGAAAAAAAATAGGCATACTAGATTCTAGATCTAGATCTATATCTAGATTTTGATCTAGATTGACTTACGCCATTTTTTTCAGCACCTTGACGAAATTGGCGTCTTTGCTATCACTGTCAAGAGCCAAGGAGGAGTTATCAATGTTTACGGATATCGATTCCAAAAAAGACAAAGACTTTTATCAAACAAAAGTGTATTTCACAGTTGGATGATGTGAATCATTTTAACTAGATCTACAGATCACCAACGAACAATTCTTTTTCGTGAACGAAGTGGTCATAGATCTAGATAATCACGACTCAGAATCAATAAGAAGGACACAGAGACATGTAGCAAGAGGAGAGGTAAAGAGGAAAGCTGGCTCGTAAGTTATAAGCTTCCTATAAAAGACAGGCGTACGACGACAGTCTGAAAGTCTGATGAACGTACGTAGAGGAGAAGTATGAAGTGTTGGTACCCGATTGCCCTTGAAAAGAAAATCATATCTCTATTCAGAGCTGCTGCTCGCTATTCCATTGTTACAAATCCCATTGTTTGGTGAACTGTGGGGATAAAACCACTTACCCCCCTCCTTGACTGACCCTTCCCTTCCCAAAGCCCTCCCCGCCGAACGAGCGTATACCCTCATGTTCCTCTTTTCCTTTTCAGCCGTGTAGAGTAGGCCTACTAATTTGTGACAAAAATCGATCGCCAGGCTCAAATAAGGATGCCCTCGGGCTGAAGCTGTGAGCTGTGTGTAGAGCATACAAAAGTTGCATCACCGTCCCTCACCTCACTGGAAAGCCGAACTCATCTAATTCCAAAAGCCTAAGGTATACAGGGCTAAAACGTAAAGACTGCATTTTTAGATGTACACCTAAGAGGTGTTTGAATACAGGCCGTCCTTGTCTACAGCTGAGGTTTTGGCATCGTGAGAACAACTGGAGGAAAAAGATTGCAAAGAAAAGGAGTAGTCTATCGTGGTAGTCGAAGAAATGAAAGAAAAATGCTCTCAGTATTTAAACGTATTAGGATAATCACCCTTGGCACTTGGCTCAAATCCACCCGAGCAGTTCACCAGTAAAAGATCAAAGTATCGTGTTGACGATAAACAATTCGGTGAACGCCAGCTTAAGTAGAGAAACAGAAGCTTGTAAACGAAGAAGAAAAAAATCAGGCCAGACTCAACCAAACCAAAACAAACAAGACAAAACAAAACAAAACAAAAAACGAACGAACGAACGATCGAACGACCGAACGACCGACCGAACGAACGAACGAATGAAAAATAAGAAACCCATGTAAACCCGCCCAAAAGCGAAAGGGGGTAGATCTATGCCTGATCGTGGGATGGGGAAAAACAAACAAAAATAAAGCAACAGGTTAGCTGCACATTCCGAAGCCTTCCCACAACTCGAACCTCTTCGTGAGTGTCTCA
>NW_004797988.1:258473-259731 GCF_000002075.1 Aplysia californica | reverse complement strand
CACACACACACACACACACACACCCCACTGAATATCGTAACCGACACGTAGAACGTAGGGTAGAGTGCCACTACAAGTACAAGACTGCCCAGGTGTAAGTAATCCTGTCGCTACGATACGTGATACGCTGTTGACAGACGACACAGAGTTTCTGTGGCCACAGAGATCTATAACGCCATGCCTCAATCAATGCCAGCCCCCGGTCTCTTCCACCACAAGTGTACTGTATTGTAAGTTGTAAGAGATTTAAGTCAAGGGTTAAAGTCGCTGGCTTTGGCTCTCACTCGTGCTTTCTCGTTCTTCTTCTTGTCCATGTTTATATACCCCCCCCTCCTTTCTCTGTAGACTCTCTCTCTCTCTGTCTCTCTCTCTCTCTCTCTCTTTCTCTCTGTATGTGTGTTTGTGTGTGTGTGTGTATGTGTGTGTCTGTCTATCTGTCTCTGTCTGTTTGTCTGTCTGGCTCTGACTGTCTGTTTGCCTGTATTTTCCTGTTTCTGCTCTGTACCAACGCAGGTGGTGCAGCGGGTAGGTGCTTCGCCCTAAAACGGAGAAGAGCCCAGTTAGATTCCTATATCTGGGAAGATTACATTTTTGTTCAGTCTTTCTTATGAGACGTTGCAGCTCTTCCAGCACGGGCTGGCCCGCCTCCTAAATGATCTAAATTGTGTCGACGATGGCATAAAACACCAGTATGCAGAAGAAAAACAAAACGAAAAAAAAAAAAAAAAAAAATCTTGTCATTTTATCTGTCTTTTTCTCTATCCACCCCTGCCCTCTCCTTCTTTATGCCCCTGTTCGTTCATTTGTATAAAAGGAAAACAATCTGTACCGAACCAATCTTTCCCACCCAGATACACATGTATATTACATAATAATAAGACGAGCTGCGGGTGTCAGTGGAAGTAATCTGCTGCATCACTTGTGGGTTGAGACTTCTTGCGACCGCTTTTTCCTATTCTGTGGTTCGAACGCACAGCAGTGAACCACGGGCCAATTTTTATGTACATGATGTTTCTATGGGCTTAACGCTGTCTCGCTTAAAGTGGAAACTCGGTCTTCCTTATATTAACGCCTTCGGCTAAAAGGCTGCTGTTGTTCGTCGATTGTATGCGTAGTTTTGTTCATGTGTAAGTGTAAACGCAACTGTTTTTACACGTCTAAACGAATGTGCATGAGCCATTTTTTTACTTCAAGTTGGAAAAATACAGATCATCAAACCATCAGACCATGGGGGATAGAGAAGAGAGAGAGAGAGAGA
>NW_004797988.1:256870-258076 GCF_000002075.1 Aplysia californica | reverse complement strand
GCGAGAGAGGGAGAGAGAGAGGGGGGAAAGGGAGAGAGAGGGGGGAAGGGAGAGCAGGAGAACATACATCAGAGAGGAAGAAAATAAGACAGACGGAGATGTAAAATGTAAGGATTAAGGGCAAAGCAGGAGCAGAAGTGCAGAGAAAACACAAATCAACTAAAACTTTTTTTAAGAGAAAGAAATATAGTGGAAGGGGTGGGGGTCAAGGAGGCTAAAACAGAACGACATTATAAAGAATGTTGACATGTGAACAGTGTGTGAGGAATTTAGCCGAAAAGTGCAAGTTCACAGAGGCGTAAAAGCTGCCTGACCCTCTCGGTTTTGAAGGGAAGATGAATTCCCGAAAATATTTTGAGAACATATTTCTTGGCAAGAGTTTATTATGAGTTAATGCTGCTTTAGAAAAGTAAGGTTTTTATACACAAAGACTATGCTTGGAACCACTAGAAATTTGGGAAAGTAATGATCATAGTTTATACCTTAACACACAGACACATGTATACCCTATCTCACATATATATATATGAATATATATACAGGTATAGGCCTATGATATATACACAACCGAACCTGCTCTACGGCCACCTGTGTAAGTGTAAGACAATCTCCTGTACAAGCGGCCACTTCTAATTTGTCCTTACATTTTTTTACAGTATAATTTATAATGACTCTGTGTAAGGAATCCACCTGCCTAGATGGTTATTCTTTTCCTCGTCCTAGATAGTTTCGACTGTGGGCACATGTACATTTCAAAGACCAGTTATTTTACATGTTGGCAATTATCCATCAAATACCCTGTCGTGCAAATAAACGAAAGACTCACGACGCCAAGCACTGTTGCTATTATACGGAGCGCAAGGGGTCCTTTCGCGGCCCCCACACTCCACACTCCGTTAGCTTAAAAGTTCACACGCGAGTATAAACAAAAACAGTGCAGAGTTGTACGCGTTTGTGTGGTGTGTGTGCGTGCATCAGCCTGCAACGGCTCGGGAGAAAATAACACAACTGTCTCGCCAGCATTCATTCATTCCATTCTCGACCCCTTGGATTTTTTGGATAAGAAAAGAAGCGAAGGTAAGATGGTGGTACTATAAATAAATGATAATAATACATGTAAATATTTCCTAATATTAGGCCTTTCGTCTACCCACTTCTTGGACTTAAACCTTGCGAAGTGAAATTCTCTCCCCTCTCCCCTCTCTG
>NW_004797988.1:239137-255947 GCF_000002075.1 Aplysia californica | reverse complement strand
CCCCCCACCCCTTCCCCGAACTCCACACTACTTACGCATTATTGTGTATTAGATATCTCTCCCGAACAAATTTTTATCCTCTCTGCTCTATCCTTTAAAGGCAGATTTTTGGTCTTTTTTAACTTTACCATTCGGAACAATTCTTCCCTCTTACCAATCTCACTGATCTACGATTTTGTTTTGTTTGTTTGTTTTTTTAATGGCTGAGCCAGTGCCTGTTGCATGACCTATTTTTTTTCTCCGGCGGGTAGAAATTCACCTACCCCAGCCCTCTCCCCTTTCCCCTCCTTCCCCATTTCCCCTTCATCAAGTCCCGCCTTTGATACTGAAAATAGAATCATCGGACCTCTTTTTCGACCAATCAAATCGCCTTATTCTAGTACGGCCTCCAACCTGACCTCATAACGCAGGTCACATGATCGTCTGATCGGCTGACTGTCGAACGGCGAACGCCCGACACCGGGGGATTTCTGTTGAGGCTGGGAGAGCCGTATCACCTTATCCTTATATTATCGATATCTCTCAATATATAAACGCCAGTTTTGGATTGTGTACTCAGTTGTTAAAGAGTCAAGGTTTGTATAAATCAATTTATGTGCGTGGTTTCTTTGCCCAGCATAGTTTTGTAATTCAATCGAGATGATGAAGGGCTTAGATTACTTAGGAAAAAGAAAGTCTAGGAAAAAAACCCACTTTACACACTCTTCTCAGAGGAAGTGACCTTTGGACTCTGTTGTGGCATGAAGTAATGATTCCAATTTCAGGATGGTTAGAACTAAGGGCCTAGACTGAGGTTGTGGTTGTGTTGTGACTTGACTTCTTGTGACAACAATTGGTGAAGCTGTTTGCTGTTTGAGGTAGATCTAGATTGATGAAACGTGATGTTATTATGGCTTACAAAAGAACTGTTTCCTACATCAGAGAAACATTTGATAGTTTTATGACTTGTCACGTTTGTTCTGTTGTCAAAGAAGAAAGACTTTCTGCCACATGATGTTAGAGAGTCTTAGACTCACTACTCAGTCTCAGTCTAGAATCTAGAATGTAATCTAGATCTAGATCTAGATCTAGAATCTAGATTCTAGATTCTAGAGCTAGAGAATCTTGATTCTAGGATATTTTAACCGTCAGTCGCCGGGTTTTGTCTCCGGATCTTATTATCCTGTCATTTTTTCATCATGATTCTCATTTCCAGTGCCAGTGCTGAGCTTGAATCGTCTTCTGGACCTGAAAATGAATAGGCCTAGATCTAGAAGGCCAATCTCTAGACTGGCTAAAGATTAGATCGGTGATTTACTTTACATTTCTGTTCTTCTGGCTCTGGTTTCATTCTAAAACAAGAATCTGAACTAAATTCAATTTTACTTTCACTCCCAGCCCAGGCATTGTTCTGCAGTATTCTGGCCTCATTTTTATCTACAAAAGCAGAGGTGTCTATTCTCCGGCGTCGCACTGGTCAATAGATGATTAGATAGATCGCTATTCTCTTGCTTCACACACAGTTGCATTATATCTTCTCCACAGCTTTCCATCTCCCCTGTCGGCACGTCCGTTATGGCTTTACACAAACCATGATCGCTGATGTCTGTTGCAGATCTGACACTGGATGGTGATGGTTCTAGATCTAGTCATAAAACCTGGGCCTGGTCTCATAAATTCGATAAAATTTAGGGAATAATCTTCTTTAAAACAGATTGTAATGAAGTCTTGAAACGAGTGGTTGGCAGATGCTCTGGTGTGGTTTGCTCCTTCTTTCCTATCAAACTTATCATGTATATATATATTTTCCTTAAAAATCTCTCCTTTTTATTTGTGTTTATTACTCTCTTGTAACACCTCTAATCTTCGACACTATGACCTAGATCTATTTGTGTTGCAAGTTATGTAAAACTCTCACCAAACTCAAAAACTAAAGCCTCGAGTTTTTGGTTGGTAAATCTAAAATTGTTTACTTTTTATCGTTTCAGGAAGCCCCTACAATGCTCTCCCTTTCACACTGATCAGAGAAATCATTGGGAGGAGACTGACATTCACTAAGCTGCATAATTTCAGAAATGTCGATGAGCTTTGGCTTTGTTGGCAAAGTATTTCAAGGTTTAAAAGGACTATACAATGGAATTAATCCAGCCACCCTGACGGGAGCAATCGATGTCGTGATTATTCAACAAGAAGATGGGACATTTTTGTCATCACCATTTCATGTCCGCTTTGGAAAACTTGGAGTTTTACGCTCCAGGGAAAAAGTGGTATGTCCTTTAAATAGTCAGTATTTAGTAATTTAGTACTATATTTATTTTGTTAATTTAATTAGAACTAAAATGGCTTGCAATTTCCATCATTTGGCCTGTAATGTGAGTGGCTATCATATAAGTTGTGTAAAAATGCCATTCTACTGCTCAGTGTCGATGTGCTTGCTTAAAGTTAAACTGACGCACCATGGCTTTCCTCGGACAATCTTATGGTCAGGTCAAGTGTTATAGAATGGTGCAAATGTTACAAAATATTTCTAATCTATAAGAAAGGGTATATGATCTTGGTGTGCATCAGGAAAAAGCATTAAATTGGAAAGTATATTTTTATGCTTATAAATTGATTCATCACATATTAGTTGATATATATGTAAATATAATATAATATCATTTTTTTTACTTTCATAAAATGTATTGCCCTTCATCCTCAGGTGGACATTGAAATCAATGGGGAATCGACTGATTTGCAGATGAAACTTGGAGAGGCAGGAGAAGCATTCTTTGTCCAAGAAATAGAATCTGAAGAAGAGGTATGTTCATATTTCTTTGTTTTTTAAAATCTAGCTCTGTTTGTATCTTACTGTTTTGATTGTTTTATATTCAGGGGTATATATATATGAGAAATTTGATGGCCAAAGAGGGAAAAACCATCATATGTTGAAAGGGATGTCATTACCTTTGAAGTCCCTCAAGCTGTTTTGTGTTTTGATACAAAATTTATAACTCATTGTTTGTATTTTACCACTTTGATATTGTTGCAGTTACCACTTTGATATTGTTGTTGTCATATTTCGTATACATGAGAAATTTGATGGCCCCTGGGGATTTCTCACCTTCATATATTGAAAGTGATATTATTACCCTTTTAGTCTCCCAAGTTTTTTAAATACAAACTTACCTTCATATATTGAAAGTGATATTATTACCCTTTTAGTCTCCCAAGTTTTTTAAATACAAACTTATAACTGAAATGGAAATTTACTATTTCGATATCTGGTGATTTAATAGAGAGCCTTGATGCAGATGAGGTAACAGTGTTTTCACTTTACTCCCTCTCAGGATGTCCCTGC
The DNA here is from genome assembly GCF_000002075.1 of Aplysia californica. Classification (NCBI taxonomy): domain Eukaryota; kingdom Metazoa; phylum Mollusca; class Gastropoda; order Aplysiida; family Aplysiidae; genus Aplysia; species Aplysia californica. The sequence goes on along the minus strand of NW_004797988.1, from coordinate 252,628 downwards.
CTACCTGGCCACGTCGCCGTTGCCCTCCGCCATGCACCTCATGGAAAAGGGCATGGCGGAGCTCCATCAGCAGACTGACTCTTCCGAGGCTGTCTCTGGTACTGGCAGAGTGGCTCCCTCAGAGTCGTTGCTCAAGGTGAAAGACCCCCGCAGCGACAGCTCGTGGGATGAAGCCAAAGCCAGCGGGAGACCCCGTAGGAAAGTCCTTAAGAAGAAAAAGCAGAAGGTGGCCCCTGGAAGGGGAAGCATCCGCTCTGTGTCAATGCCGGAAAATGTGGCGGAGCAGGAAGCAATGTTTGAGATGGAAGTGACGAATTCGTCGGATGATGAGGAAGTGTCCCAGCACATGTTTGTCAGTCTGAGAAGCACGAGCTCACCCCAGATCAAGGACATGGGAAACGTGCAGGGTACTACCAGCCATCGCAGAATGAGTTCACTGGGCAACACTTCATTCGTCACCCCGTTTAGCGATCCTGAGACTTCTCCTATTGGCAGGTAATTATCCATCACATAGCCAGTTTTTAAACAGAGATGAAAAGTGAGTTGAAACACATAGAAGTACGTTACAAAAAGATTTCCGTATCCTGCCCATTCTGCAATGTGTGTGTTAGACTACATTTTCATTTATTCTAGCCTTAGAGGACACATAGCTATTTTGGTAAGTCTTCTGATTTGGACAACTATTAACGTTTCTGAACCTAAGTTAGTTTGAGTTTTCATAGCTGTCTAGCCCTCCTAAAAAGTAAACATAACATAATGCTGTAAGGCATGGATCCTACAAGTTGTCAGTCAGTAGCATTATAATGTTATCTACACACAGGTCACAACTGTTTAGTTCTGTTTAGTGCGTCATTGTACCCTGTCCATATACTTAATCTTGTGTGTATTTTTCCCCCTAGCCCTGTTGGCTCTAACATGTGTGTTTATTTCCCCATTCACAGCCCGGTCGGCTCAAGGCCTTCCACCCCCAAGAGTGACACAGAGGTAGACAAGCAGCACACAGAGGAAAATCAGACCTCAGTGCTGATGGAAAACAGTGCCACCTGGCAGTGGGGACAGTTCCCCAAGAACTTGGAGGCCGTCACCGCTTGTGCTGAAAGTGGGGAGCCACTTAGAAAGGCTGGATTAGAAGATGCTGGTGAGTTGGACGTTTATTGACAAAAGCGTGCTATTATAACAACAGTTATTTTTGGAATAGGTGTTGATGAATATATTTAGACTTGTGATTTTGAATTGGCTTTAAGTTAATGTTTCTACTTCAAGGGCCTTCCTATTTGCCGGTTTTTTTCCTCTCTGTGATGGTCTTGAAAGTGCCTGCTTATGGGTTGAGAAGACTATTCTACTTTTATGTTTTATTCTTAAGATATTTTAAACTCTATCTGGCTTCCGGTTGTGGTAGGGATGTGAAACGTTTACCAGTTCCATTGCCTTTTTTGTTGCATTAACTGTAAATCAAAGTGCAAGAAGTTTATGACTGCAGAGATGTTGTGTATTTTGTTCAAGCTATTGCCTTTTTTGTTTTAGTCGTTTCGAATATCTGGATTAGTGGCTTCTGAATTTTTAATTTAAAAGGGAGGAAAATACTTCTGATTACGTTATATGTTTTCATTTTGCAAATCCTCATCAGCTCAAGCCTCTGGTGGTTTCATGTCCATGTGGACTGCCAAGCCAAAATCGGTCCCTGAGAAGAAAAGCCAGGCTCCGGAGGGTATCTATCTAGATGATCTTGCCAGCATGGATGATCCAGAGATGGCGAGGATCTATCTAGGCAGGCCCAGGTGAGGGTTGTTAGTTTTGTGTAATAGTTTGAGTCTAGGAGAGACCTTATATTTTTATGGTTGATTTCTTGTGTCTATGTAAGGCTTTCTGGGTTATACTTGGCTTTGTGTGACCGTCTTTGTGTTTAAGAAAAAAAAAGCTGAGAAGTTGTCCAGTGATTTTGTAATTGCCAGGTTGTTATTTACTGTGGGCTTTTTAAGTACCAGCCATTTCTGTGAATAGCTGGACTTTAGCACATCCTATTTTTTTCGTTTACATCCATTGTGTTCTTTCGGTCGGTCTCTTACTTTTTTCATGATTTCATGCTGGAATTGACCATTTTTGTGTGACCTTGCTTCTTTTTGCTCAAACCACTCTGCACTTGATTTTACTTTCAGAGAGAAGGAGGATGACACAGAATCTGGCCGTGGTCAGTCCTTGCCCCAGTCCCCAAACTCTGTGGAGGGAGCTATAGGAGGGCCAGTCAGTTTCACCATGTCCGAAGTGAGGCACCTGGGTCCGGTCTCCCTCTCTTTGTGCGGTGGCCTCAACGACCAAGAGGGGATCTCGCTGGACAAGTTTATGCAGAAAGTTGTCACGTTTGAGGACCTGGCTGACCATCCCAACATCACCCTCAACCCAGACCTGGTGGTGAAAATTCACGACAAGTGAGTCTCATAAAAACAGGAATGAAGAAAAGATTACCTCTTTGTTCTTCCCTTGCACTAAGAGTATGAGAGAATTCATACACAAGTTTTATTTGAGAAGACAAATGTGAACTTATTGTTCTGGACTACATGTGCTAATTTGGTAGATAATTATACTGGCTACTTTGGTTGGTGGGGGGCTGCCTGCTAGGGGCTGCTTAATGCTCTTTTCAGGTACAAAACCATTCTTTAAACTTTGATAAGGAACTCTGAAAGAGAACATTTGACGTTCAGTAATTTGTAAATATATATGCCTTTTATAATGTAAGTGTATCTTTTATACTGTTTGATGAATTAACAGTTTACTGACTGTAATTGCTTTGTCCATGCAGGTATTACAATTGGTCTACAGCAGGACCCATGGTGCTTTCCCAAATCGTCTTCCATAAACAGTTGCCAGAGGTAAGTTCCTTCATGCTACATTTTATATAATCAGTGAGCTCTATGTAACTGTCCATCCTTCCTTCCGTACCCATTGTCTTGTCCTCTGTATGTTCAATTGAAGTTCAAATTGCTGAAAGTGAGGTTGGAGAACTTCCTCGAAAAGGATTCATTTTTCCTGATTGATGCAATTTGCATGGAATGAGAGGTTTTTGCCTTTTCATCATTGTAATGCATGTTGATTTGGCAATTTTATTTAAAGCTATTTGTCATGAAATTTCTTTTAGTGGTCAGTTTCTTATGGTTTGGGCCTAGTGTTGTAGAATATCTTAAAAACACTTTTGCCTCGTAGTGACTGAATGTATGAAGTGGCGGTTTGTGAGGTGTTGTCACTTGTTGTGCTTGTTTTAGCATGAGGAAACATGATGGATGTGATTTTTGTATGTCGTGTGTCAAGTGTTACAATAGCTTTGCTAGTTTTCTGTGTCGATGGAAGTTGTGGAGAGTCAGGTCAAAAGACATGTTTGGGAACATCATTTATCTGAATGGTTGCAATGAAATTGAAGTATGCTCCGTAAGAAAACAATTGTGAGGAGATTTGTAGAACTATTTTCCATCCTCTTTTTGTGCAGCCCACCAAGGTAAGTCCTCATATGATGCGACTTTCCATTGGCTACTGCTTACTTAACCAAAACACCCTGGCATAGTCTAGGTTCCCATGATGAGTAAAGTTTAAAACACAACAGCCCTGAAAAGCTTTGAAGAAACCTGAAGTCTTTTGACTGAACTCCTATCGGCCAGAATGACACGTTCCGTGTCATTTCAGTTTACTCCCTTCCGTCAGAATGGCACGGAACATGATGCTTTCACATCCCCTAATTGAATGCACATTTCCATCCTGTCCTCCAAATCCATGTTAATAATGTTGGTTAAGTTAAAAACAGACGTGATACTTCTTTGTATCTTTATGAGAATTCGAAGCTTGAAAGCGTATATTTGGAATTACCAGGCGTTGTATCACCGACAATTTGGAATCTGAAATCTGAGGTACTTCCCAAATTAATATATTTAATCAAATCCTTCTATGTTACACCTTTTTTTCTGAATCCAATCTCAATATCCCCTCTCTAGATTTTGCTAATAGTTATTTATTTGCATGGTTAACGATAAAAGATTTAAAATTGTCGGTGAATGACAGAACAGATTAAATTCTGACTGTTCGGGAAAACCCCTAAAACTAATTCTGGCTGATAAGAGTATTAAGAACAAAGGGGAAGGGGAAGGCTAGAAATAATCTGATTTAAGTTTTACTCTTTCATTACTTTCTAACAAACAAAAGGAAGAATCTCTTCCTTGAGACTGAAGTTTGAGAAGGGGATACAATCAAAATATTTTAATTGGATAACCTCTCCTTCTACGGAATGTGTGAAAATAAGATACTGAACTGAGAGGAAGAACTCTGCAAAGCAGAGTAGAATGAATACCGCATCTCTTCCATGGGTCAACGATTTTGGAGAACGACCAGCAGAAAACAATGTCCCCAATTGCCCTGTGTCCATTCGGCTGAATTCTCTCAAGTAGCTTAGTATGTGTGGAGTGACAGCACCCTGAGCTTATGCTGTCCCTTTTGTGGCACCTTTTTTTTTTCTTCTATAATCTCCCAAGCCCAAGTATTTGTTTGCATGAAATTTGACATTTAAGTTTAAGCTCCTACTCTGGAAATAACAATTTATATCGCAATGTACAGCTTTAACTTATCCCTGCGAGGAAACTTGAGGTACTTTAGAAAGTACAGTACAAATAATGTACAGCTTTGACTTATCATCCTTGGGGGGAAAAGTTGGGTTACAATAGAAAAACCAGTACAGTGCACAAACGCAAAATAGTGGGGGGGGGGGGGGGGGGCAACATCAGCATTTGATAATATACAAAGTAACACAAATGAAGACAATAGTATTACAAAAACATGCCTCTACTGGTTGCCATAGCCCAATGCACTGTGCTCTTTTGCAGCTGGGGGAACTGAGAAAAGTAGGACTTTTCCTAAAAATAGACTTACATTTCCCACACTATTATTAGGAGTTGATCTCACCTCTCTTATGATAAAAATAAGAGTGGTCATGTTTGGCAGCTTCAATGATGGTTGATAATGTGAAAAGATAATGACTAAATCTACTAGTGAAATGGTCAAGCTATGGCAAAAACAGCAAAATGACAACATAGGACCATAAAAAGCTGCCAGTGATTTTTGGGGAACCAGTGATGAACCCTTGATACTATGCTTGATTGTAAATATTATTTTATGCAACCGTGTGTCTTGTTGTGAAATTCCTTGTGTATCATTCTTTGCCTTCCCTGTGTGTTGTTTGTCATTTTATTTTTTCATTGTTTGCTTAGGGACTTGTATGCTGTTCATTGTGTTGAGCAATCAATTGCATACCAGGAATTCAATGCTGAAAATTCCCTTTGTTTTCCTTTCCCAAGTCTGGTTGCAAATCAACGAGAATCGGAGAAACATTTTTGTCCTGTGGCACACACCATTTTGGCTTGAGTTGATTTTGTTGGGCGGATAAAATATCTAGTCAATTATTTTTTTATTTCATTTTTCACATGGTCTAACGCTTGTTTTCCCTCTCAGTTTATGTATTGCGTTTCTTGTCTGCCTTAGAAATACTGGATCCCATTCTCCTTGTGTTCCTCGGTACTTTTCTTTTTTTTTATGTAGAAAAAATATATATATGTTTTTAAAATAAATTTTTGTCTTAATTGCAAATTATAGAACCCTCACACTCGTCTCCCAGATGGTGTGACTTAGTATGTAAACAGTTCTCATCCAGAGAGCTTTTATGAAGCTCACTCATATTCAGTTCTTGCTTGCCGTCTTTTTATAGCAAATGATCCGCAAAGTAATTGTGTGAATGGTGTTTCACATTGTAGTACTCACCCAGGTGTGTGTTTAAAATGTTAATCCAAACTGAGGTGCAGATTTCTTCAAGGTAGCCTATATTGAAGTTATTTCTGATCTATCTGTTTAAGGTGCTCCAATTCTTGACTGTTCCGACAACAATTTTTGGACATCTCAATGGACATTAGCATATTACAGACGCTTTACCTCTTTCTTTCATCAATGCCTCTTGTCTAATTAGTTTTGGAAACGCTACAAGGACTGGATGTTTGGCACACTTAGACAGATTACTGAGTATGAACTCTTGCATTTTTATGATGTGCGTTCTGTTTCAAGAATATTGTGATCTTTTTGGAGTGAAACAAACACTTCATGAAGCTATGTTTTCATATTCTTTTCCTCCCTTTCCCTGCGCAATATTGCCGTGGTTCTGTTGATGTGCTCTGATATTCTTCTCTTATTTGAAAATCCCTCTTTTGTTTGTCTATCTTAACTTACATTTCCCTTGCACTTAACAACAGTTAATGCGTCAATGTGCTTCTCTTTACTCAAACTTTAAAAATTCAAGTCCCGTGTTTGTTTGTTTTTTCAACAGCCGGCTGTGAAAGGCCTGGAAAAGGAGCACATGCCAAAGAAAGAGAAGAAAAAGAAAAAGAGCTCCTGGTTCTCCTGGGGCCGGTCGGCAGAGACGGAGGCTGATATAGAGACTGGCCTGCCCACGACTGATTCCAGTGAGGGCTTGAACTCTGTCACGGGCTCTGCTTCCACTTCTACTCTCACAGAGTCCAGTCAGATGGTCAGTATTTGCTGTCAACCGTAAACACTGTTGATTGTAACATGTACATGTGTTAACAAATTGTCTGTGTGAGATTCATTCAAAACCCAACGCACAATATGGCTCACTGAAGTTGATACCAATTCTGAATTTTTCAGGTCTTTTCAGAGGTCTCTTTGCAAAGGTTAAATCTTATTGATTTTTTAAGTGATATATTGGGCCTTGGATTAAAAAAAAAATCGATTTGGAGGGGGGGGGGGCATTTCGGATTAAATATTTTACCCCTTTCTGAGCTAACAACAAGAACTGTGAATCTGACTGTAGTGGTCAGATGTTGTCGTATTGACAGATGTGCCGACTATTCCAGATAAATCACTCAGTTAATAGGTCTTACTGATTGTGTGGCATAGAAAGATTTGTCTGCATTGAGCTCACAGATCTTATTATGTTTTACAGAAAGATCTGTCTGCGTCGATGTCTCCCCCTGACAGTCCTGGCCATAGTGCCTCAGATAGCCAGAGAAAGCACAGGACCTCTGAGACCAGGTAAATGGAGGGTCTGTGTGGATGTGTTTAGTGTGTGTGTGTGTATATGAATGTGTATGTGTATGAGACCGGGTAAATGGAGGGTCTGTGTGGATGTGTTTAAGTGTGTGTGTGTATGAATGTGTGTGTGTATGAGACCAGGTGAGTGGAGGGTCTGTGTGGATGTGTTTAAGTGTGTGTGTGTATGAATGTGTGTGTGTATGAGACCAGGTAAGTGGAGGGTCTGTGTGGATGTGTTTAAGTGTGTGTGTGTGTATGAGACCAGGTAAATGGAGGGTCTGTGTGGATGTGGATGTCTTGAGAACCAAGTGAAGGAAGAGCTTGGAGTTACTTACTTCAGTTTGAATCTTCAACAAATCTTGTCTTTTATCAGTCGTGGTGGTCAGGAACAGTTATGTTTTTGATTACATCTATGAAATTGTATGTGTAAAAATGTTTAAACTATACATTGCTTCTCGTAAATATACTTCTGGAACAGATCAGAGGAAAATTAAGAAGTCATGATGAAAGGTGTTACAGAAGACATCTCAGTTCCTGTTTATATGTGTGTGCTATGAGCGGATGGTTTAAAATGATGAACATGAAAACAATTTGATAAATAAAAGAGAAAAGTGTCTTTCTGAATTCCTTCAAAATCATTTCGACACCCATTGTCATTTTGTTTTGCTTTTCCTGCTAGATTGCTTTCGGAGGAAAACACGTCGACAGAGACGGACACAGATGCTTCCGAGAAGGAGCCCTCTAAGTCGCCGTCGCCTCCAACTGTGAGCTCCGACCTGAGCCAGCACACAGAGGAAGTGGAGATCATCCGCCGCCATCGTTCATCCACCTCAGACTCCTTCATTGAGAAGACCAAGAGAGTCAAGTTCATCAAGACGCTGAGATTGTCTTCTGAGCAAGTTGTAAGTTTTGTTTTTCTACCTTTTCAGCTGTATTAGTTTTTTAAAGTTAAGTAGAACTTCTTGAAAAGGATAGAACAGTATTTTCACCAAAGTATTACATCTCACAATTTTTATTTGAGGGGAAGTTAGTGCGATTAATTTGAGAAATATAGCCGCCAAGTTTTGTTGAAAAGAAAAGCCATAAAACAAGTTCAGTGTTTCAGGTGGTTCAAATAAGTTTTTGAAGTGCTTCACTGGCCATGAATGTAAAAAAATATGTCTGTGTTACAATTTGATTTTTATATCCTTATGTGATTCCCAAAAACTCGTGTGCCCCCCCCTAGAAAATGTTCTACATGTGTCTGAAATGTTTTGTAGAAAAAGTAGAAGTGAAAAGAGGTAGAGGTAGGCTGCAGGATTTTTTTTGAGGAAAGGAGCAGACAAATGAGTGGTGGTGAACCATGATTGCTGATGTCTGTTACAGATGTAGCATTTTTAGATTAATTGTTGCCTTGTAGGTTCTGATAGTTTTCAACAAGTTTTTTCCCCTTGCTAAATTTGGCTCTTGAATTATCCAGGGCAAGATGAACCTGAAGAGTGGACGTAATGAGGTGATCTTCTCAGTGACCACACAGTATCAGGGCACCACTCGCTGCGTTTCGCACGTCTACCTTTGGCACTACAGCGACAAGATCGTCATCTCAGATATTGATGGAACCATCACAAAGTGAGTAGAGCATTAAATGGATTGTTAAATGTTTGCTGCTTATATAATTGTGAGAAGGGTCTGTTTATAAGTGTGTGCACAACATAGCTTTGTACAAATTCATAAGGGTCACATTTTTTTTTCTTCTCCTATTATGGGAGCGTTGAAATTTTTCTTTTTCTAGTGCAGTCTTTTTTTATTTTGGATGTCTGTTTTGGGTGTCACATATTGAAATGGCTGTAGTTGAGATCCCATCGCTTTCCAGTTCACAAATAGTGAACTAGACTACTTGTATAACTTTATTGTTTAATATAGTTTGTAAAGGATGCTACAAAATGAATACATACGTAATACAAGTAACAATTTTAATGTTTTGCTTCCAGGTCGGATGCTCTTGGCCACATCATGCCCATCCTGGGCCGTGACTGGTCCCAGTCTGGGGTGACTGAGCTCTTCACCCGCATCAACAACAACGGCTACAAGCTAATCTACCTGTCGGCGCGCGCCATTGGCCAGAGTCGCAGCACCAAGGACATGCTGAGGAACATCAAACAAGGAAATCTGGTGCTGCCCGAGGGACCAATCTTCCTGAACCCCACCTCACTGTTCAGCGCTTTCCACCGGTCAGTTGCTGTCTCATCAGTATTGTAGTTTTTGTCCAGCCCCCCCCCCCCCCCCCTCCTTCCAAATTGTTTATCAAGGGGTTTTTCTGAAGGCATGTCTCATCAATATTTATATCGGTGGTTGGAGGGGGCCACTGGTAGGTCCCTCTGTTGTTTCTTCCAGTCTCACTCTTTTCCTGTAGTAAATGGCCATTATCTCTACTAAAAATGAGTCAATATCTAACTATTGAGCATGCACGCTGCGAAATACACGCAAAACGAAGATTGTCAGGTCCTCAAATTTTTCTTATACGTGTATATTTTTTTGTTATTCAAAAGATGTGCATAGTGAAATATGTACATAATGAAAAGATTTCCGTGTCCCACCATTTCGTTATGTGTGTGTTAGTCTGTGCATAGTTGTAGAATCTGTGGGAGCTTTTGTTGTGTTGTTAACCTCTCCTTGCGTTTACTTTGTTGAAGGAATAGTCTGTAGTCTTTTACCGCTTGTGTTTTCATTATTTCTCTTACCATGTCCTGACTTTATAAAGAAAAAGACATTGTTAAAATTTTGAGAGAATGACACTGATTTTACTAATCTGGATCAAGTATATAGACGCGACTGTTTCATACATAACTGTTTTTTTTACTGTTTCTGCTTTCACAGAGAGGTGATTTTGAAGAATCCAGAGGAGTTAGACCCTGTTTCAGACATAACTGTTTTCTTACTGTTTCTGCTTTCACAGAGAGGTGATTTTGAAGAATCCAGAGGAGTTCAAGATCAGTTGCTTGAAAGACATTGCAGCATTATTCCCATCTTCACCTTTCTATGCTGGATTCGGAAACAAAGTTAATGTAAGTAAAGTGAAGTCTGGTGTGAAATCTTTTCTTTAGGCAAGCACTTCAAGCATGTTACAGATGGGGATCTTTTATTCTTCTGGATCAATAGATTGATTACTGCTTTTGAGTTCTACTTCTGGCTACTCTTGCTGGCCTCTTTCTTGTCTCTGTAATGCTTGGTTTAATGGAGGCTACTGGTAGGTTGTTTTTTTCTCTATATATCCCTATATACTTTTTTTTCTTTTGGTGCACTTGCGGGTGGTTGAAGGACACCACACTGGAGGTCATACTCCTTTATCATTATTATTTTTTTATACCTTTCTTTTCCCAGCTCTGAATGATTGTTAGTGTGTTGAAGTGCTCTCTATATTCTCACAAAGAACAAATTTGGGGTGGATGGTTTGTAGGTGCTTGTGTGGTATGTTCCTTCTCTCCTGTCAAACATCTATCGTCCTTATCTCTCCTCCTTCTTTTCTTTCTACTCTAGTAACACTATATTCTTCGGCTCTTGTATGACCTATTTATTTTACTAGTGCCATAAAACTAAGAAACTTTTCTGTTGTTTTTTTACAACGCCCTGGACTTCTCTCATTGGTATGTTATTTATTTTTCTCCATGCAGGATGCAATTGCATACAGAGAACTCAGCATCCCCAACTTTCGGATCTTCACCATCAACCCCCAGGGCCAGCTTAGACACGACCTGTCTCTCACTTTCCTCTCATCGTAAGTTTTACCTTTACAAATAGTTTAAGCATATGCTGTATACACCTGTCAAGTTATTCTTAATTGTAATAGCTGTTTGAATGTAATGAGTATTAAGCATTTTTTAGTAAATGGAAATACGCAGCATAAATGCTATGTAACATTATCATTTTTGCCCAGTGTTTGACGTCAGTCTTTTTTTTAGAACTTTAGAAAAAATTATGCTGTAAAAAATACAACCCATTAAATTTTCCTAAAAGTTCAGGAACAAAGGTTTCTGGGGCTGTTTTAAACTGGTTTCTTAAACTGTATTAGTGGGTGTAGTCTCTTCACAAACAATAGGAGTATGTCAACTGTATGAGTGAACTTAATCTTTTCACAAACTGACTTTCAATTTCAACGTTTCGTTCTATGACATGGGAAGTTTCTTCAGTCTTTTCTTTTTGAATACTTATAGTATAATTGTGCTGAAAGGCAAATTTTGTGAAAATTTGTTCTTGTCACTCAGTTAACACTTGAGAACAGATATGATATCAATTTCTAAAACAATCTGCTCACACTACTCTTTTTCATCTCTTCTCTTCTGTTGTTTTTATCTTTCAAACTTACCAACGGTTTAGCCAGGTATTCATCTTATCCTTGTCTCCCACCATTTTTTCAGCTATTCTGGCATGTCAGACATCGTGGACCACTTCTTTCCGAGCCTTGACCAAGTGGACCGGGGCACCTCCCTGGAGTACAACCCGGTCAACTACTGGAGGGATCCAATCCCCTGCCTCACAGATGATGAGCTGGCCCTCATCTCGGAGACTCAGCAAGAGAAAGAGAAGAAATGACTAACCGATGAGGAGCCGGTGCCTGACAGGGCGATAGCCGAGCAGGATGACTGCTTGCCACAGGGGGAAGGGTACGAAGGGTTGGGGTCTGAGGACTTTTGGGATAGGTGGAAATCAGAAGAGCAGAGCCAGGGGGGAGGAAATTTCAGCAGGAAATATATCGTTAGTACAGATAGAGAAGAATGTATCAGTGGTACAGTGAGAGAAGAATGTATTAGTGGTGTGGATAGTGGGGAATGTATCAGTGGTGCTGATAGTGGGAAATGTGTAGATGGTACAGATAGAAGCGCTGTATCTGAGGTGTTGCTGGACCAGACTGATGGTGTTGGGAATGTGCTCAAGAAAAACAGTCCAGAGAATGAGACTTTGGTGCAAGGGCTTGGGAAGGTGGCCATTGACGTAATTCGGGATGGTGACAGTGACGTCGTCATTGGCGTAACTCAAGATGACAATGATGACAGTGACCAGGTCAAGGGTGTAACTCTTGATGGCAATAATAACCGTGGCCTGGTCATTGGTGTGACTGTAGATGACTGTGGTGACTGTGACCCGTATGTTGTGGTGGGTACGGCGGGTACAGAGACAATGTCAAATGCTGGTGGAGCTGCTGGAAGAGGTGTGCAGCAATTGAATGACTTGGACGGTAGATTGTGCAACAACTGTGAAAGTCAAGACCAGGTTCCCGAGGGTGAGGATGTGTCGAGTATTGTTAAGCGTAACTGTGATGTTGAGAGAGATAAGGTGACCGTGTGTGACTCGTGTACGGAGGCGAGGTCTGAGGACATTGGCGGTCCGGACGAGACAAGAAGCTGTCGTGAGCTGATGCTTGCGCACGCAAGTAGTTCCACACGGGTAGATGATACTTCGTCAACCAAAGGGCCAGCAGAAGGAGCATCTCCGGATGCCAAAGCGTATTGTGATAAGGATTCTCGTTCCATAGAGGGACGGGATGGACAAGAATTGTGTTCAGATTTAGAATGGACAGACTGTATTGTTAGTGATGGTAATGATGATGATGAACTGAGCGAGAACTGTGATTCCACCGGAGCTTCTGTCTCACAGAATGGTGTAACTGCTGTGAATAATGCAGCACCTTTTGATCGTCTTTGCACTGCCGGTGTGAGCATCCGTGGCTCGGTTTCTAGGAAGCCGTGTTGTGAATGCATGAGAAGAAGAATGGTAGCCGTGGTCGCTGGAGACTGTAGTGTGGATAGTCTGCGCGTGGCGTGTTCCTGTGGTGTCTACAGTAAGGATGGCTCCTACTTCAGCCCCATGTGGGAGTGGACTTTTCCCAAGCTGGATAGTCCATTCCTCAATGCTCTCGAGCCAGGAGACTACGCAGACGCCATTGAGGCAGCAGCAGAAGGGGTCACCGCAACGACGTCAACAAATGCGCAGCAGAAGTTGGTGTCGCTGCACCAGCAGAGTGTGGGACGCAGCTCCCCAGTGCCGGGGACGGTGAGCAGACCCTCCTCGCCCCTGCCCCTCTCCTCCTCTACGCAGATGTGCAACAACAGTGGAGAGACGACCATCCCGGTGGTCTCCCTGTTTAACCATTCTGTCAACTTTTGGATCATGGAAGTGGACTAACGACCCTGTACATAATATTTCTATTGTCTTAAAGCCCGGTGCAGTACGTCTTGGGAACTGTTCAGTTTTCAACTTTCAGCATGAAAGTACCATATCATTGTCAGAGATTTAAGTACGGACCCCAAGTTTGTCCTCTCATCTCTGACTGGCTACATTTTTGCTGATTAGTGAAAACCAGACAGTTTGTATGAAAGTCTGCACTTTCCATAAGCGTTGTGTTGATGATCTGATAACAAATAATAATTATTTGTTTGTTTGTCT
>NW_004797988.1:221275-239037 GCF_000002075.1 Aplysia californica | reverse complement strand
CCGTTATTACATGACAATGGCAGAGAAGTTGTAGATTTCCAGTTGAACGGCTGCAGTGAGTTTCTGTTGCTACATGGGGTGAAGACACTGTCAGGCTTATTGCAGCTCTTGTACCCCATGCAGCTGTTTATCATTTTTATGTGTTTCTTGTCTTGTTATCAACTGTTACTTGACCAACAGTTTGTTTACTGCTTAAAACATGAAAATGTTTCTGTTTGATGAATCTAAATGAAAACTTCAAAAGTGAGAAAAAAAATTTGATGAGGTGTAATTGTCTGTTGAAATATCTTCAGTTTTTAGACTTATTTCTTTAAAATTTGTTTTCTTATACAGGTCTGATCATATGGTGCTTTCTTATGCTATTCTCATATAATTGCAGTCTCTTTTAATTCCTGGAAAGTTTTCAGTCATGAAGACTGTGATTGTGTAGCTGTGGGGAACGATGGTAAGGGATGACAGGTTTTAAACAAAATGTTGATAGGAAGCGTAAGCATTGTCACTTCCAGACAAAATAAGGTCCACTCTCTTCAGTCGGATTGGTCATTTGATATTTTTAGCGCAAGAAATGTATTTGATTTGTTGCCTCCATGAAGTACTTACATAGCTATCTCTGCCAAAGTTGTGTCGGGACAGATAGCTGGGAGTGTTTGATGAAAACCAATGGTAGTATTTGTTTAGCATTTTTGCTTCAGTTGGCAGCTCTATGATGTTTTCCAGCTGTGGCATTTCAGACTCGGAGCAAACACGGGCTTTTGATTTATTGTTGAAATTTTTCATTCCAAACAGTTACTGAGTCACAATGTTCAAAGTATGATGCTAGTGGACGTGTACATAAATATAATGTATTTAATACAACTGTGCGTGTAGGCGTCGGTGCACTACTGCCTTCATGAGGTGCTTAAGTTAGAGCAGGGGCCAAAAGTAATTTATGTATGTATGTACTGGACAAAGGTAACAAAAGTACTTTTCTCACAGTTTGATGTCTAGTGAAATTTTCCATGTGTATGGGCACTATTTCATGAAAACCATAATTTGACTTATTGCCATTTTCTCTTTTCTTTTGAGTCTTATCGATCATATTTGAAGTTTGGGTTAACACATTTCAGGTTAGGGTTAGCGTCCTTTAGTCTGCGACAGGAAATACTAATGGTTTCTTGTCTGAATTTGAAGTCTTCAGAATTCAGTTTTACTAAGACATTCACGAAAAATAGGAGTTAATGATGTTTGTTAAGATATCTGCAAACAGTCTCTGGGTTTATTTTCTGAGTTGTAGAGATAAATCGCTTTGGTTGTATTGATCTTTCAGGAGGTTTTTCATGAGATGTCCACTTGTTTTTTAAATTTTATTTCAGCCTTACTTTTTGTATGGCTGCAAGTTAAAATTGAAAAATCTGTGTGGGTGTGTGTGCATGTGTTTATTTATCTGTCTCAAGAGTGTTTACTATAGTCAAGACAATCAGTTTAAATAAACCGAATAAATCACTCATTTCAAGTAATGTGTGGTCACATTATCTCTGTGAAGAATCCCCAGAACATGCTGTGTACCTTACTTCACCATCAGACCCAACACTAATAACAGAAACAAAAGAGTGAAAGATTTCTGCTGAATAATGTTTATCCATGTAATGTGTATTACAACTGCTATATATTACATTGCGCAATGTGTATTGACCGATTTCCAACTTGGTGTCATGCTCTGACTGTGATGGTAGGAAACATCTGAGACATACCATGAGGTGGCCCAGCCTCTTTTTAGTGATATCTACTGGTCTGTCTGTGCATTCACATTATAATGTTGGTTTCAACCGTGGACATGTTTTGTGTGGGCTCTTGAAATCTGAGAACTTACTGGCCTCGGCCATTTATTATTTTTGTGACAATGCTGGTCATTGTTGAGTGTATTAAGATTTGGGTGGGGGAAGAGGATATAAGTGTTGTACAAGGTACAAGTGCAAGGGGTGAGCAAAAGGTCTTAACGTGGACAGGTTTTGAGAGTGAATCCAGTTGTGTCAGCTTAAAACTTTATACCTCCGACATGTTCATTCCTGCTGATGAATGTTGTCATATTTAATAACACTGAACAATGCCAAGTGTATCGAAATTGGAAGGAAGTAAGAACACAGTGAAAAAAAAGATGGTGCCATGAAATAGGAAAACAGAAGGCCAATGCAGTGAGGCCTTTGGTGATCTGGTGACAGAGCTTTTCTTTTATTGTGTCATATCTTTGACATTTTGTTTTGGCTGTGCTTTTAAGCCACTTGCAGCATTACAACAGGATTATAATGGTACATTACAACAGCACAGAAGCAAACTTTGTACATGTGTATCGAACAGTCCTGGTGAGAACATATTTATATATATATATATATAACGATGCCAGCTCAGACACAAGAGCTTGACTCAGATGTCTGTGGTCTTTCTTTGACCTGTGATGACCTGCTGTGGGTTTAAATCAACTCAAAATCAGATCAGTACCAGAAAGAAGACGCGTGCAATGCTGTTTGATGAACTAAGTTTGAATTTTTTTCCCATCTTGTGTTAAGTTTATGGTTGGTTCAGTTTCTGATACATGTATTTAAAATCCAAATGTGCTCAGTCCAACTGCTGTGTAAGATCATGCTGGTTGTTTGGCATAGTCTCAAGAGATGACTGTGATTGCCACCATAGATAAGTCCATTATTTATTTGTTTTTGCTGTGTATACAGTGTAGTAGTCAGTAACGATGGGTTTGGTCCGTGTGACCGGCATGCCTCTGCATATCGAATCATACATTGTCAGTGAACTATCTGTTACTGTGTATTATGTGTGATTGTAATGTCATGCCATGGGTCAGATTTAGTTCCTGTTACTGTGTGTGCAGCTGTAAATTTGTGCAGTGTATCGTGTATTTTCCTTGATAGTATAGCCAGCCAGTCTCATCAGCTCTCTTACCAAAATCTGTAATGACAAGATTTGCCAGTATTAGAATAGGAAAAGGTTTGGGGGTGTGGGGGGGGAGGGGGGGTCTATTTTAGGCTGAGGATTTTCTGGCTTTTGCAAACAATTTTTATAAGCCACAACTTTGTCTATTGTAGGGTACAAGTCTTTAATGTAATAATGGATTCTTCCGTCTGGGAACATGGACATGTCCAAATTTTTTTTTTTTCCCCCATGGGCATTTGGGTTTCCTCAAGTGTAGATACTTTACTGAAATTACTTATGTGGAAACGGATGTTATAATTCCACTCTTGCAGCAATGACTTAAAGCTTTAACTGAGGTGGCTGCAGTTTTTCAGTACCTTCCTGTTGGTGTAAGGTTACTGGACACGTGGACATTCTCGCACTGCTTCTACTTGTCTCCCTGTCAACGTCTCTTCCTGTCGCTGTCATAACCACAGTTGACATCATTCACTTTTTCTTGGGTGAAACGCCAGATCCTCAGTGCATAGCATAGATTTCTGGGGCACATTCTCTTTTGTTGAATACGAGAGGAGTTTTTTTTGTGTGTCTCTGTGCGCTGTGACTGTCTATGTCTGAGAGAGTGATGTCTATCTACACTGTGACTGTCTTAAAGATTTGTATTATCACTTTACATTGTGACTGTGTGTCTTAGAGAGTGTTATCTCTCTACACAGAGACTGTGTGTGAGTGTGTCTTAGAGAGTTCTGTTCTGTCTACACTGTGACTATGTGTCTTAGAGATTGATGTCCTCTACAATGACTGCTTGTATTTTCTTTGAGATTGATGTCTCTATGCACTTGTCCAGACTGGCTTCTAAAGTCCTCAACAATGACAGGTGCAAACATTTGATATGTGCACTGTGTAGTGTTGTTGACACTGGCTTTGCGTTGTTGACATGGGCGCTGTGTTGTTTCTTGTTCTCTTCTCTTTTATTTTTTAATTATTATTTTTTTGCTGACTTGTTGCAATATTCGACTTAACTCTTGTTTTGTCTTTTTTCCACCTCCATTTAAAGAAAAAAATATATTTTTAGCCTCAATGGCCCCATGTGATTCTTTTAGCTGTAGGCTCATTTCAGTGAAATGAAGTACCAAAGACTGGAAAAATCTTTGATTTAAATAATTGACCTCAGGAAAGCTACATAAATATGTATGTTGGTGGAACATGCACAGTGTCTGCCCTTTACTTCTCTAAGCTGCAGTGTTTCAATTGGTTGTTGTTGTCTCCACTGACCATTTTATCATTTTGCTTTATGAAATGTCTCCCCACGCTGGGTGTAGTGCGGGTGAGGAGCAGTTGGGGGATTCTTTGAAAGCCAGTGGTGTTGTGTGAGACCTTACATTTGTTGTTGTTGGGGCTTATTAATCTTTGCTGCTGGGAAATTTTGATTTTTTGCATGTATGCTTCAGAGTTCCAAGCGTACAGGAGGTCTTTTGTTTAGGAAAAAGGCAGAAATAGCTTGATTAAGCTTGATTACTGATCCCACAGTAATGTATTTTTTTTGCAATTTCAGCAAAAAGTATTCTAGCTTAGCAGTAAAAGAAAGTGACCCAGTGAAATGCCAAGGGGACATGTAGTTTGTATGTTCTTTCCTGTCCCGGTTCACGAATACGGAGTGGAGATTGTCAAGATCAAGTCTCAAAAATATATCTATAGTAGTAGAACGTTAGTCAAAAGCATTTTACCAGTTGAAGGCATTTGTAGTCATAGCAGAGCAAGATTCTCTGATGGAGGCCAGTAAGCTGACTGCTAGTAATGTAATACCCAGAGCCCATTGGCACGATCGGTTTGGTTTGGTTCGCTAGCCAGATTGAGGGCGCAATGCGGCTATTGTAGTACAGACTGATCGCCTGACTCGCCACCTTAAAAAAAACTTGTTTGTTTTCAGGCGACGAGTCGGGTGATCGGTTTGTCAATTCCCCAATGGACACTCCGTATTATTAAGCTTGTCAAATATCCCCGCCGGTTTTTGCCTCAGATTTTGTTGTGTCAAAATTATAGATGACATGTTTTTTTAAAATTTACTAAATAAGTATTGCATGCAGGTTTTGATGTTTAGCGTATTTCTTCTTGCCAAGCGTAAAAGCATCTGTCTGTTCCTGCAAAGCCTGTGTCCCTGCTGTATCACCTCACCACAATATGCCTTTGTAGCCCTGTATGCCTTTATCTGACATGTTTGGAGCATTTTGTTGTCTTATGAAAATCATTCTAGACTACCGGACATAATCACATTTACGTTGTTGTTTTATCTATTTTCTTACATTTTGTTATTTTACACTCAAATACGATTGTGTTCAATTTGATGCCCGTTTTTGCTCTCTTATTATGGGTAAGAAAAAGTTACGTTCTTTTCTCCCACCTTCTGAGTTTTGTCTTGTGTTTTGCTGCACTGCCCTGTGGTTAGTTGGACAAAAGTTTGTAGATGAAGACTGTGTGTAGGTAGGACTGGTGGGAGTGTGTGGGGGTGTTATTTATTGGAATGATGACAGGTGGTGAGGTAGGTGGAAACATCTGTGTGCTTCCAGTCAGTTTAGGTGATGGGTGTTCAATAAGTCTTTAGCCTGGGTATGAAGTGATCTCTCGTGATTGACGTTTTGTATTCCAGTCCCCTGGTGGTTGATGTGCTCCGTGCTCTTGTTGTACTGCTCATGTAGGGTTTTCCACACAAATACAATGTATGTAGCAGGTATAGTCTTTCGTTATCGGTACTGATGTAATCGAATCAGAATACCCAAGTTTTCAGGGACGAAACTTAGAGTAGTTTTTTGTTTTACATTTGAATCTGAAAGTTATAGTTATAATTCAGACCAAATGTGAATGGATTCTGCCCACAGCAATGTCTTGCAGCAGGTAGAAGCATTTTTAATTTGTGTTGTGACTGGGTCAGTATTTCATGTTGTGGAAATTTGCCATGTAAGCACAGCTTGATTGTTTGAGAAAGCGAGTAAAACGGGCAGGCATTTGCCCACATTTCCCACCCGTTGTCGTGGGGTAGTAATAGAGGGCGTTTTGTGTATACATGTACTGTGCTGACGTTTGTCATCTCCAAAGCTCATGAACATAATCATTTTGTTATTTTGATGCTTTTGATTTATATTGACTATTCTATTAAATGTATTGTGAAGTACAAATAAACTACTTCATTGTTGATGAAAATTGCTCTTGTTCATTTTATGCTTTTGTAACTTTTTTTTTCCCGTTGGTTAAGAAATCAGGCCAAAGAGGCCCTAGAGTCCTATCAGCTTTCCGAAGAAATTACTGGTTGAAGTACATGGATGGTGTCAGGCACAGTTACTGGTAGTTGTGGTAGATGTGTCAGTGGTGTCGGGTGCAATGCAAGGAAATTGTTTTCATTTCAATATGCTGTCGGTTAGCACCTTGATGTTCTTCACTTCTGTCTGGTGTCTGTTATATTGCTGGCTGGTCCTTGACTGAGAATAGCATAGCCAGCGATAGGTCATACTTCTCTTGCCTTGGTCTTTCATTTTCCCTGCTCCAAAATACTGTTGGTGGGTGCTCTGGTGTTGTTTGCTCCTTCTTTCCTATCACACATCTATCGTCTTTATCTCCCCTCCTTTTTTGTGTTTGCTACTCTCTTGTAACACCTCTAATCTTCTGGCGCTCCTATGACCTTATGCAGTTGCGAGCGCCTTTAAAACCTCTACTAAAACTAAAATACTGTTATTAGTACGCCTATGATCCCAAATATAATGAGAAGTACATTGTGAACAATGGTGAACCTAAAGACGTTGAGTTGTAGTTTACAGCCAGTCAGCACCGTAATGACCACACTTCTGATTTTTCATTGAGTTTTTTTAAAGCAAGCACCAGCAGTCCAAAGTTATTTTTACTTCCATTATGCACAAAATTAATAATCAATCTAAACGCTGCTCCTTCTTCCTTCTTTCCTATCAAACACCTATCGTCTTTACCTCCCCTCCCTTTTTTATTTCGTTACTTCCTTGTAACACCTAATCTTCTGGCGCTCATAAGACCTTATGCAGTAGCGAGCGACGTAAAACCTCTACTAAAACAAAAAATCACTCTGAACACAAGGAGACTGCTAAGTCAACAGTCTGTTGAACAAATGAGCAGCCATTGCTGGTGGAGAATGTAACTTGTGAGTTTGTTTTATTGTTTTTGTAAGGTTTTACGGCGCCCACAACTGCTTACCTCTCAAGCCTCAACACCACAAAGTCTCCTTCGACTATCAAGGCACCCCAAAATAGCAGGTCACAAAAGAGTGACAAACATACAAAAGAAGTAGAGGGAAAATGACGATAGTAAGGATAAGGAAAGAAAAATCAACAATACCCCCTATGTTGTTCCGGCACAGTATGGGCATGACATTGATAAATCAGCCCATTTACAATTCCACTGTGCATAAGAACATGCTAAAATCCCCCCTTTGGGAACTTGTGAGTTGGAAAGAGTACAGCACTTCCACGAGCAGGGACATGCAGCAGAACTTTGTGAGGACAACCAGACTGATGGAATTCCTGTTGTCTCAGAGGAAGAGGAAGAGGAGCAGGAAAAAAGAAAAGAACATTCAGTGTAGAATTTCATTCAGTCAGCAAACTCAAGAGCAGATTAAAAGAATAGAGGAGGAGAAAGAAAAAAAGAAAAATTCCTGACATAATTTCATTTTTTGAACAAGATAACAATAACTTGGACAAGAAACACTGGTTCAACGGATTTATTCAACAGTATACATGGCAGTCTGATTAACTTGACCACCAACATGACAAAAAAATTATCTTAGTGAATTTCTGATTATCAATCTTATTCAACCACTCCTAACTGAGCATTTCACTTTCAAACTCTCATTCTCATCCTTCGCCGGAACTCTAAAACCTTGTTAAAAAGGCAACGGAATAAGGACACACATAGGATACCCTATCCTCTTTCTTTCTAAACAAATTCTTGAAAAAATTCCTAACCAGAATGTTATACTTCAAATATAAGGAGACTAGATCCTGTGAAAGATACCCAAGCACTGACTACAACAGTCACTCACCGGGTGAACACATCACTTACACTTACTACACTGTAACTGTAACAAAATATCAGAGTTAGAAAGTGAAAGTGAGCCTTGGCTCTAACAAGAGAATATGCATACATGAAACATAAGGACTATTTATACTGTACATAATTAACATCCAAAATTTTTCTAAAAGAAGGCAATGAAATCAGTGTAAAGTCAAGTTGACAAGAAAAAATGCACTGGTATAGGTTTGATGCCCCAATAAAACTGTCAGGTTATTTAAGAGGTGGGGATTCTGAGTTTAACGTCCCATCTCCAAAAGAACCTAGCCAAATACTAATAGTAATAAGAAATTTGTGTAAAGTGCCCTTCCCAAGGACACAATATCGGACCTAACTGTGGCTCGAACCTCCAAACCCGCAATCTCCCAATTACAGATTAGGCTACTGACGTCACCAAGTTCACAGGAGAAGGCTTTCATTCTTCTTAGTGGTCATCGTATAGGTTTGACACCCCTTTCAACGCTAAGGTTCGGTGGAGGCAAAGCCGCTTTTAGAAATATTGCAAGTAAAAAAATGAGCTGGGAAACTCAAATCAAATGCATGATTTTTTAAATCCCCATGGTAAACAACCATTCAAATAATGTTTCACAAGTTAAAAAAACATGGCCTCAAAAAGAACACCGAGATGTATACCAAGAAAACTGTAAGAAAGATAACAAAATTAACGTGGGTTAAATGACTGTGTGGAACAAGCAAATTCTGAGTCTGCTCGCAATCACAGATTATTTTGATGAGAATATCTAGTGTTAAAAAAAGACAGTGTCAAATGACGGTAATTTATCTGAGTATGAGGATTCCCCTGGACCCTCCTTGTCGTGCCTGGATTTATGGATCTATTTTCATCTATTTTTTTTTGCATTGATTATGATTTTTTAGCATTGATAACGAAATTTTCATTTTCTCGAGGCACCTCCTCTTAGATGTGTCATTTCTCCCTTAAGTTAAATAATGACCGATTTCCTTGGTATCATGACACACCAAATCATGGAAATGGCTAAGGCACCCAAAGTGGCAGAGTTTTTGGTAATGGACCATATAGTAAAATTGCAAGGGAGGGAAAACGGTCATCTGTACTGGTGATTGTTAGGCAGGTGGTCCTTAGTGTGGGTTCAACTGTACAGCTGAACCTGCTCTAATGGCCACCTAGATGTACAAGACAATCACTTGTGCAAGTGGTCACTTCCTATCTCCCCCCCCCCTTGAGCGTTTTTTCCATTATACTGACACTGTGTAAGACGTCCACCATCTAAGACGGTCACTTTTCTCCCAGGCGATGGGTGGCCATCTTAGACAAGTTTCACAGTATAAAATTTGTATAAATTTTATACATGAGCACCAGATACGGCGTGACATCGACTGCTCCGTGTAAGACTCCGTCATATGTCACTTTTTTAAACAAGGTACATCAGAGCCTTAAACACCGAACTGTCGCTATGGAATTGGAAGTATAAAAGCAGCAAAAACATCTGTATGTGTTCCACATTCAGACAGACAAAAATACACTGATGATATCTTATTGCAGAGAATACCATTTCACTTAGACACCGGATGAGAATAACAGAGGAACTCTCCAACAGAGGCCTCTAAATACCGTTATTTTGAAATAACACAGACAGACAGTTATCAAAACCGGATTTATCACAGGAAAACAAGATAACACTAGTGAAATTTACTTTTCAATCAATAAAGAGAATATTTTGATTTTTTGAGGGTGATTGGATCAGTATTTTCAATAGTTCGTGTTTTTATGACACGCATTTCTTGGCTTTGAGACAAATTTTGAATAGTCTTTCAAAATTTTGAACTGATAAGTGGTGTCAACCCTCCTTTTTTTCCAGGAGGCTTTTGCTCTGCAAGCTAACTTCCGTGAATCTAAGTTTGCTCATTGACATATTCAACGAATAGAAGATACTTCACTGATCTCAATCAGTTTTTCCCCTAAAAAAATGGGATTCCTTCAGTGGCTGCAAATTTCACTGTCAGCTGATCTTCTCAGCCGTCAACAGTTTATAAAATGAACACGAGGCTTTCACCACACTTTTTTTAGTAACTATGGCTCAAAATCTACATAAAGCAACTCAGTATCAAAGAGGCACACTCAGACGCAGTTGAGGGCACATTGTCTTGATAACAGCCATACAATGTAAAATCATTCTACATGTGTTAATCTTGCTGATTGTCCTCAAAAACAAAATGTAAACATTGCATGCAAAAGAAATGACCTCGAACAGCAAAAAAAAAAAGTCCCCAAAATAAACAACACATGTCAAATCTAAAGCTATCAGCATTTTGAAAATTCCAAAAAGTACTTTAAAACTGGTGCTCCTAGAGTATGCAAAAAAGCCTACACCAATTAATGGCTTTAACTTTCTATACTGTGAGTTATAAATAATTCACATACATATAACTTCACTGCTTAATATAGTCATAAAGAAGCGCTACTGTAAATTGCAAACTATGTCATTTTGTACATATTCAATTGTACAAAATCTTTAGCTCAGTAACATAAATTTTTTATGCAGTGCAAAAAGTCAGCAAATTCAGCCAAACAGTTAGTGACATATTGCTGTTCAAGGTTGGGCACGTATTTATGAATAGACTCTAGATAAATAATCATAGGCCTCTGGGGTAGCTTGTTATTCAGTGCATTTGATAACATCAGATCTCAGTTTGTAGCAATCAACAGAACTAGGTAAAATTACATTCGACTCTCAGATGCCAACCTCCAAATCTTGTCATCTTCTGAGACTGAAACAAAAAAACCCAACAAATCAAAGTCAACTCAGGTAAGATACAAATAGATTCGGGGAAAACAGTCAGTAAGCGAAACAATAAATAAGGTTGTCAGTAAGTAAAAACTATAAGTAAATTTATCAGGAAGTAAAACTAAAAGTATGTTTATCAGTAAGTAAAACTATTAATAAGTTTGTCAGTAAGTAAAAACTATAAGTAAATTAATCAGTAAGTAAAACTTTTAATGAGTTTATCAGTTGTTATGGTTGTTGTTATCGATCCAGCAACAGCGGGGCTCTCGCCCTTCTGTCCAATGCCATGTAGTGATAAGTGCAGGTCTGCTGCAGTTGCTGTAATGTTCCATAGAGTGTGTTGTCTATGTTAGGTCTCGGAGGGAGAAGGGTAGAGTTTATCAGTAAGTAAAACTATTAAAAAAAAAACCCCATTAATGTCAAGACTATCAGCAAAATAAAGTATAAGTAAGTTTATCAGCTGGCACATACATTTACATCAAAACTGAAGCAGAGCTCTGAACAGTTATAGCACTAGGCTGAGAAAAGTGATTGTCAGGAGACTTTCCTCTGCGAAATTATAATCATAACTTTTCAAAATTAAAGTAAGTCTTTGGTTTCTAAAATCATCACCACAGTTTGATACCACCACCGACAGGACCATCTCTTGTGTCAACCTCAAATATTCACCCGAGTAAACACACAACCAAACAAATAACAATGTGTAAGTAAGAGCGATCTATCCTCCGCTGATGTGTCAGAAAATATCTAACAATCAAAAGACTAAAGCAAATTTAATTTAAAGCAGAATTTTCTCAACTTTCCTGGCCATACCCAGAACGCTCACTATATACGTAATATGATCCTCTTGACCAGAACGATTCCATCATTTCTCCTTTCTATTCTACCTACCACTAATCTAGAGAATTTACTTAATCCATTCCAATAATAATAAATAGCACTTGAATAGCGCATACTCCCACTCAACAGCAAGCTCTATGCACTTTACTGTGACTTTACGCTATATTATTTTTCCAAAAACGAACTCTCAACCCAGCCCCCCAAAAATGAGCATGACAACGACTGTGAGGACCAGAGATACAAAATGGAAACAAGTTGAGCAAACAGGACCACCACATATCTGCTCAAGGTGCGACACCATTTACTGAAGAGCCGCACAAAGATTTATATCGTCGCAGTCGAAAGCCCCCTGCTTTAGTCCCCATTTTGAGAATTTTTAATTTTTACTCTCCCAACTCCCAGAGTTCAATCAAAGATGCACCTTTCATCATCACCAAATGCAGTATAATGCCATGGTCAAGGTTTACAATTTTCTAGCTTTTCATGATTCCTGATAGGAACAACACAACAAAAACTAGTTTTTTGTCTGTGGTGTTAAAAGTACCCAGATGGACTTAAGTGGATTGTTTGTCACACCGACGACGATATTCACGTGACAGCTGATGTGGTATTAACTTTTAGAGCGCCATCTCTGCATGAGCGTAGGAAGAAATATTTACTTTCAGTGCATCGATCTCTGCTTTCATTCCTCCATTTTCTTTATACTTACCCCTGAGCAAAAAGCTCTGTTCTCAAAATAACCTTTCAATTTTATGTCATTCAATTGAAATGAAGCAAGCCTCAATAATATAGAACTTAAGAAAAATAATCTTTTGTTGAAAGAAAAAAGATAAAGAAATGGCGGACAATAAGAGTCAGTTATTGAGAGAAATAACAGAGCACGGACATCAGAGTTTGTAAAAAAATAGTAAAGCCTGACTGTCAAAGAGAGTGAGAAATGGCGGAGCATAATGGTCAGTATTTGTGTCACGACCGGCTCCCAAAACAGAACTCACCCGTCACATTTTCCTTCTGTAACTTCTTTAGGTGAAGAGTGACGTTGTTGGCCGCCATCAGGTGTACATTTTCTGGAACGCCCTGAGAGACAGACACAGAAGGAAAAATGCAACAATACACTATAATGAAATTCAAGTTAATTAATTCATCTATTTATGTATTTACATTTTTTCTTGGGGAGCAGAGGTTTTCAGCATAGCAATGTGCAGTGCTTGCGTCTTATAGCAAAGTGCCTCATTCTTATACATCATGGATTACTGATATATCTGGGCAACCCAAAATCCAGAAGGAGCAAGACTCATTTTTAGCTGAGGCAGGTGAACTATGGTGAGGAACACTAAACTAGGAGAAAAAAAAAGAAGCCATATATATCAAAGAGCCATTGCTAAAAGGTGAGGGGTCTCATACCGGTCAAGGAGGCTAGAAATAAACGTAGATCCATTTTCATGAATCTCTGTTCATGTACGCACACCTAATCTATCATAGGCATATATATTTATCAAACGCCAGAGCAAGTAGTCAAACAGTTTCAGAGGTACGATGGAATCTGTTGTTGAAATGTATTCTAACTCATTTATATATATATATATATATATATATATAACAGGTAAGACAAATAAGAATAGCATGGTAAAACCTAAGTTTTGTAGCCAGATCCAGCTGCATACACAGTAACAAACATTCAGAACCAGAAAAGGAAAATAAAAATAAAATGATATTTTGTATTTTTTTAAACTCGAGATGTGTTATCGTAGTTATGTACAAGATAAGACGCATCAAATATTGTCGTAAGTTTATAGTTCCTTTAAAGAATAAGATATTATTTTGTCTTGTACAAACGAATGATGAAAGAGAAAAAAATTAGCCTCATGGCATTTACCTCGAAAGTATTTCATGGGTTTTAAAAATCAGACTTTAAGACGAGATAAACAAGTGTTATCTCTTCGGCTTGTCAAAGTTGAATGGTTTCATAAAAATATAAGAAACATAGGCTAAATATCTTATTCTAAAGCTCAAAGAAATCTCTACATTCGACAAATTTGGACAATGGAAGGCTAATGACACTTAAATTACGTAATAATGCACAATACATGTATATAATATATTCAATTGCATATCAATTTTTCATTTATGGTTTTGTGTAATGTGCAGCTAGCCTGTGTCATATTAATGTGCAGTTATATTTTTCTGTAAATAGGACTACTAATGATGCATCTGAAGTTATATGTACATTACTGTCAGCTTTACTTTTCTTTTCATACAGAATTTTAATGAGAGTAATATATAAGTTAAATTTACGTATACCTGTATGTGTCTTTACGGCCCTGTACAGCCAAGGAAAATTTCCCTCTGGGACAATTACGTCTTATCTTATATTATCTCATCTCATCTCATCTTATCTTAAGTGAGCAATATGTTTACCTTGTACACCACTTTGACAATATCCATCGCTGTTGACGGTTTCCCTCTGTTGTCCTTCAAATACTGAACAATCTGCTGCTCTCTGTCGTGCCGATGCTTGATGTAGTATGCCAGAACTTCTTTTGGCTTAGCCACCACAGGGCCATGACCGGGGTAGATGACCTTAGGGTCAAGGTCCAGGAGCTGATGGAGAGTCTTCATGTACTCCTGGAGGTCCTCAATCACCTGCCAAAAAACAAGTTGAGATAACGTTTTATGTACATAAAGAAACCGATATGTTGAGATAGCAGTATTACTGCAGCTTACAAACAAACAGATACCTTGAGATTGCAGTGTTTAATCACCATACAAACACAGTGTTAAATAACAAGCAAGACAAATGAACAAGCTTTAAGATTATACCAATAACTCCATATGCACAAAAATTGATGAGTTTCTGATTTCACCCTGTCGCGACACAATTATATTTTAAGAATGTGTGTGAGTGTATGTGTGTGTGTATGCGCGTTTATGTGTGTGCGCGTTTGTGTGTGTGTGTGTGAGAGTGAGTGTGTGTGTGTGTGTTTGGATGTGTGTTTGGATGTGCGTTTGGGTGAGCATATGTGAAGGTGAACAATGTTGACAAAACATTTATAGACTGTTGTTCAAGGCACCGGTCAATCAGTATTGAATGTGGATTTGAGCACAGGGTGACTGCTGAACTGACCTCAAAATCAACAGCCTGTACAAATAAAGACTGTAGGTGAGGCATCGTGGTGGAATCAGGCACTCACCAAAGCTATGAAACCAAAGAAACCCGTATTTTTCCACTTGTTGATGAATTTTAATTTTTGGCTCAACACCTTTTATATTTAAAAACACACACTTCCGTGTAGATTTTACAGATAAACGTCATTCAAAGGCACCAAAAAAAAGTAAAGTTTGCTGTTCCCAAGGATACCCAAGCTAAGGAAAACAGTAAACTTCGGCCTCCGTTTTTAATTAACCGCTCAGCCACCGCACCCTGCACAGTGGACCTACTCACAACAGTAACATGAACAAAGTGTCGACTTACAGCGGTAGATCCTCCGAGGATTGTGTCCCCTGAAAAAACAGCCTCCTCTTCCTCCAGCTTAAGTACGATGTGATCTTCCGAGTGGCCCGGGCCATGATGAACTCTGCATGAGGAAAAAATCTAATGTTGGTTCAGACCTTCTAACCCCCCATATGAGGCATACAGCGGTTTATCACAAAAGCTGAAAAGAGCAGACTTTTCATCTAGGGAAGGATAAGAAAATTTAGCCACTACCCTGATTCCAATCCTGAAATTCCCTGTTTGTCTGTTAAGTCTATGAAGCAAGTGTACTGCAAAACATCAAACTAAGAAAATAAAAACTCAGTAAGGGAGAAATACAGTTGTCTCCGCCTAAGATCCCGGTGCTCAGGAGCAAGGAAAATATGGGATCTTAGGTGAACCGGGAACTTAGTCGAATGGCCAGGGGGAAGAATCCACCGTAACTCATGGTCAGGCCCTAAGTCTGTACAATGATCTCCCCTTACTTTAAAATGAACTGACATGACTCCTGGGCACTAAAAGTTCTTTTAAGAAGTCAGCTTTTCTTTTTTTGTGTTAGTGTGTTTGGGGAAGGGGGGTGGACCTTTCTAAAAAATAGAGACAGTAAATTAACTCTTTGACGACGGACATTTAGGTCATCCAAACGCTTAAAGACCTGCACTTTTTTTTTGGGGGGGGGGGGGGCTTTAAAAAAAAATACTGTTTTTCCAAAGCAGCGGGATCTTATGCGAACCGGGACCATAAGCAGTGGGATCTTAGAGGTGGAGACTACAGTATATCAAATAAAATTAAAAGAAAGGGCAGAAGTAGGGTGTTAAAGTAATACCTTCCAATTAATGGACACTGCAATGCCCTTGTAACTTGTAGTGATATTACTACTGATGAGAATTTTAGGTTCAAAACTGGAAAATATGATAAACATACTGTCGTGTTGTCTAACTAACAAGACAATACCCAATGTCCGGAGTGGATGCAGAAACAGCTTTACTTACTGTAGTGTAGCTCCTTCTGTCTTGAAGACTTGCTTGTCTGAGATGAAGGTATACGATGTCTCCGAAAGCTTCATGTCTGCCATTGACAGACGCTTCAGCTTTGATGTCCTGAACTCTGAGAATAGAAAAATTAGTAACGGTAAAGTATATAAAAATTTTAATCCTGTAAGATCGTTTCTTGTCCCTTTTTTTAAGATGTCAAAAAAGTCTTCAATCAACCTGCTATTAAATTAAACAACAACAAAAACTATGATACCAACTGTGGGCAGTGTATACAATTGATGTCCATAATAACATTATCAATTAACTCTTTAGACACAGAATTTAGTGCACATTTTCCTGAATTTTTAGGATGGTTAGTTTTTCAGTCTGACACAGAGTTTATATAACCCAGAGTTCCAGGCCCTGGATGTACAGGAACATCGTCATGTCATACACCGAATCAAACAAAATTGCATACAGAAGTGGAGATAATAGGAATCATGAATATATATACATCCTGTCTTTGTTGAATAAAACTTATTATACACAGACGATGCAAATAAAATGTGAATTGAATCTAATTCTGTAAATATCTATGTACACGTATTTATCAGAGCTGAACAGTCCTAGATCTATATCACATTACCATCAGAAACTACTCTAGCTCTTAAAACGATTCAACTGCACTCTCTGTTATAATCTTCCGATGCTTCAACATCTGATGTGATCAAGACGCCATTGCCCTAAAACAGCAGCAGTCAACTCAAACTTTTAAAAAATTATCTTTTTGATAATAAAAAAATCGTCTTAAGATAACATAAGCCAATCTAGATCTATGTCATAAGCTAACACCAAACCCAATGTGAACATACTTCAATCAAATTATGCAAGACAAAGGTATGATTAAATGATAAAAAAAATAATGGGAATGACAGCATTCATCTATGGCTTTGGGATTTTCCTACAAATGCTGTGTTTAAGGACTAGAAATTAAACAACACCAACAAAATAATAACCATAAAGAAAGCTTTAACAATAAAAATTATAGCTTATCATCCCCAAGAAAGAACTTGATATCAGTGCCTTATAAAAGCAAAGAAAAATTACTTGATAATTTAAATCCAAAATAGCAGACTCAAACTAGGTCAAATACAACAGATGCTACTACATGATATGCTGATTTCAATTTTAAAAAAAGTTTTAGTAAGAGTTTTACTGCACTTGCAACACAATAAGGACATATAAGGGCCGAAGAATAGATTATGTGTTACAAGAGAGTAACATACACAAAAAAGGAGTGGAGAGAAGGACGACAGATGTTTGATAGGAAAGAAGGAGCAAACGACACCAGAACACCTGCCAACCACCCACGCTGATTTCTATATGAGAGCCTTCTTTCGAATTTGATAGTTCAGTAAATAAAGTTTAAGAGGTTCATGCCCTGTACAAAGCAACATTCCGAAAACAACTATTCTCACTTTGTCCAAATAAGCGGCAGATTCCATCAACCCCTCCGACATGGTCGTGGTGCCAGTGGGTGAGGATGATCTCTTGCAGTTCAACATTCTGTTGTTCCAGTGATGACTTCACCAAATCTAGGTATTCCTTGTTGTCAACTTCTCCAGTATCTACAAGAATTCTCCTACAAAATAGAACATTGTAAAACTTCTCAGGTAGATACATAATTATAAAAGTACTATTTCCATTCACCAGAGAACCCCCCCC
>NW_004797988.1:219873-221175 GCF_000002075.1 Aplysia californica | reverse complement strand
CCCCCCCCCCCCCCCCCCCCAAATCATTTTACCTAATAAAATGGGGTCACTCTTTTCCACAATAAGACACATCAAGAATCAAGACATGATAAGACACGATAAGACACGATAAGACAACAATAAGACACCAATAAGACACAATAAGACATGAAATGATACAAAAAGATGTTCTAAAACACGAAAAGACACTGGTGACGTATGTTTTATGTGTTTATTTTGCGGATATTCAAGTTGTTCAATCAGCCCTCGGTCTTCGCACTTGTCCAGGTTTTCTGCCTTGATAGACTGGCTGTCTCACTATGGTGTTTCCACTGGTGGACTGGACCAGAGGGCCTTCCTTTGCTTTGGCCATGAAATGCCTGAAAAGGACATCAGCGGTTTCTGCATTTTTAAAAAGAAAACGTCCGAAGCCAAGAAAAACATCCTGTAGTCACGTACCAGTTGGTAGTGTCCAAGGCCAACAAGTGACCTCCGCAGCTCACGGAACTGCGCCTCAACTACACTCTTTTAGAATATTGCACAGGTCTGGTAGCTTCTGTTTCTGCCAGCCCACCTTCTGTTTCAGGACATTATTGGCACTTCCAGCCAGATTGTTCTCCCACAAAGTAGAGTTGACAATCAAACCTGGTTTGGTCATTGTAGTGGCATTCTCAACAAAGAGGTACTCCATCCTCCTTAAATACTGCCCAGCCTGAACGTTGTCCTGCTGACTGCTGAGCAGTTGTAGGACATCCGCCAAGACGGAGGGATCTGTCTCCCTGGAAACCACACCACCTGGCCCAAACCTGATTCACAAGCTCTGTTCGATGACTTTGAGGCATCCCCACCTCATCCCTGAGAAATGCATCAAAGTGTTACCTGGCATGGACTGCGCACATGACTCTTTGAGCCTGAGGAAAGGCTCTTTCAATAGCAACAAGTATAGCCCTGTCCTCGTTGCTCCTGAAAACTATAGGGCTCTCCACCCCCAATACGAAGCACAGGTATATATAGAATGTCTTTTCGTGTTTTAGAACATGACATGTCTTTTCATGTCATTTCATGCCTTATTGGTGTCTTAATGTGTCAAATCATGGAAAAGAGTGACCAATAAAATGTGCTAATGAGAGAGGCTGCAGCTTACTCAACAGCACAGGAATAAAAGTGAATTATAGTGGCTCGTTATATTTCTCAAATTCAGACAGCATCGGGAATGCATCCCTGAGCCATGGTGAACAATTTTGAAATCTTTTCAAGTATCGAATCATAATGCCCATATCAAGCTGTTTTAAAAACAGTTCATTTGAACATATTTGGCCAGAC
>NW_004797988.1:187768-215268 GCF_000002075.1 Aplysia californica | reverse complement strand
ATCATTTCTGTATTGATTCAATGCAAAATAGCAATTCATGGTTGCGATGAAGCAGTTTTTCCAACATTACTACACTTGACTTTACTTCGACTTCATTGAAATTCGGAATTCATACTTCTTCATCCCGTCCCATCCGATCGCCATCCACTCAGTGACAATGAATAATGATGATGATGCTCATTTGGCACCCATTCTTAATAAGCTAAATATGATTTAAGTATAACTAGATCTAGATCTAACTTTAATAATCCAGATGAAACAAGACATGACTCCCCCGAACTTGATATAGCTATCTATTTTTATGATTATATGTGAAAGCATCCTTGTATAAAAGTTAAACTGCACAAAACAAGTGGTCCAGCGTGTAGGTTGCCCACTGTTTTGAGACTTTGAATTTGTGATCGTTATCACTCTCTGCTCTTACTCTCTTCTATTTCTACTCTTCTTTGTATCAAGTCACAATGTTACTCTGCCGGTTTGACGTGTTACTGAAAACCCCTGAAAACTCGCAAAACCCCCCAAACACCCAACCACCGAAAATACCTTAAACCCTAGAAAATATTGATAACTCCCACAAGGACCAAGAGGTCGCCGCTACATGGAAGTGACTCCCCCGAGAAAAGGAGAACAAACTCTTCATTGCGTACAATGACCAGAACCTGAGCAAACACAACAAGAAGTTAGCCAGGCAGTATAAGGATGACTATGGCGCCTGGGACTCAAAGGGAGGCACCAACAAAATCTTCTACCTCCTGTAACCCGACTGATGAAGGTGGTCCTTAAAGAGAACAAGTACTGCCTACCCCGTCGTAAAGACAAAATGATGATCTACGTGCCCCTTGAACCACAGCCATCGCCAGAATCCATCTTGACGGTGCACAGACATTGCACACACCACATTTTGGACAAGAAGTATGAGAAGCGGGTGACCTGTGTTGAGGGAGCTGTGACCTGCAGCCAGGCTCTTCACAAGTACAAGGGCCCATTTGCTGGTAGTGCATCTCACGGCGTGCAGAAGACACCACCAGTGCCAAATTCCAATGCCTCAAGCCACGTGTGCTCCAGCTGGTGAAGGAGCAGCTGAAATCTAAGCGGGTACAGGAGGTCTACAGCCTGGGAGACCTCATTGATTGTACAAGGAATCTAAGGCAAGTGAGAGATTTATGAAGCATAGAATTTAGAAAAAAGAACAAAACTGCAATCGGAGGGACCTTTGCAATGTGACTCTGATTTCATCTGCCTGCTATTCCGGAGACCAGGCAAGGTTCCCTGTGCAATTTTGTACACTGATGAGCAGGTGGCTGACCTGAAGTGCTTCTGTGGTTCGTCCGGAGTGACCTTTTTGTAACTGTGACAGTCTTCTTCAAGAACCTGGCTGTTACCCGTTGCAGTACAAAGGACTACCCACTGATGATCGGACCAATCTTCCTGCTCGCTAACGGGGACAAGTAAACGTTTTTCTGTTTTTCCAACACTTCGCTGGACTGTTGGGGAAAACCAGTTCTCGTGTGGTAGTTAGCAGCAATGAGAAGGCCTTGTGAGCTGCCACGGCTGAGGCCATGCCATCTGCTATGCAGCAAAGTTGTGTTCGACATCTAAAGAACAATGCGGACATGTTTCTACAGGACAAGGTGGGAGTCGACAGTAGGAGCAGATCCACCATCAATGACAGGCTGTTTGATGCTGGGAACCTGCTGGATGCTGTTGACCAGTTAGCCTACGAGCTCATCTGGGATAAGATTCTGAAGGATGGCAGGGAAAACCATCCAGTGTTTGCAAGTTACTTGGAAACCTGCCTTGGCCCCATATTGCAGGAAAACTTCGTCACATGCTAGAAAAGCAAGGCTACGATGCGCTGGACGAACAACAAATTATTTAAACAGGCCAGCAACTGGAAGGGGCAGAAATTGCCAGACTAACTTGACTTGGTGCGCACATTTCGGGACCGTATCAATGGACTATACCAGGATATCAAGAGGTCCCTGTTGGGCATGGGGGATTACATCTTGTGCAAGGAGTTCGGCAAATTTGCTGTGAGACGTGGCTGAAGATGCTTAAAAAAACACAAGTACGCCACTTCTCTTCATCCCTGACGACCACCGAGGAAGGAGCTAGCCTGGTATGCTCCCAGGACGGCCAGAAACTGTCGCAGACACCCAGCCACCATGACAAGAAACCTGGCCAGGTCAAGGGCAAATGTACCACCAAAACCTAACTCTTTCAGCAAAATAGCTGTAGCTATGAACACATTTGTTGTGACAAATAAACACAGGGCTCTTCAACACAAAGCTTTTATTGACATTTGTTTTTAAACAGTAAAATGAGGTGACCAATGCCTGATAGACGCTTTCTAGGTTTTTTTTGGGTGTTTGTTTAGGTATTTCATGGGTTTTCAGGAGTTTTCGTGGGTTTTTAGGGTTTTCGGTTAAGCGCCATACCCTAACTCTGCAGGAGGGTGCCACTAGAGGAAAGTTCTACACTTAACTTTTATTTCCCTCCATACTTCCTATGATTTGCCAGTCTTACTTTTTTCTTGCACTCAGTGATTGTTATTGTGTTAATGTGCTTCTTTACATCTAACACCCCCCCAACCCCCCACCCCCCAAAAAAAACCAACAAAAAAACAAAACAAAAAAAAGAACAAACAAGCAAAAACCAAAACAGGCAGTGTAACTTTCTTTTTGCCATTTTACTTCCTCATGATAAACTATATCCTTGTTCTGATCTGCCCTCATTTTCCACCTCTGCACTTGTGTATTCTGGATTTAGTTGCCTTGGTTGAATATTATTTCACATCCATGGTTTCGTCCAATAAGGTCCAATTGGAGGGTATGTCTGATTCTATCTAATGGATCCAATTTCATTCCAGCTGTTACTTCTATCTGTCTGTCATTTTATTTTTTTCTTTGCTCTAATTAGTCTTTCCTGTGTCGTGTGTTCAGGACTAGCTTTTATGACAAAAACAAAGAAGAAAGTAAAACAGATCTCAAAGAAGAATTCACAAGACAACATTATTGAGATACGGTTTTAAAGTCTATTGTTGTCTGAACAAAACCACTTTGATTAGAAATGTGTAAATTTTAAGCATTTTTATTTTTCATATTGTGAGAAAACTTACGTTGTGACAAGACTTACTGTTTTGAAAATTGTTTTATCATGCACATTTACTTCATATTCATAGAGATGGACTCTTTTATGTGTTGTTTCATTTTCATTATAATGTGATGAACAGTGATGATGTTTTTTTATTTATGCATTTAATTTGATCTTGTCCTCTTCCCTACTTGCCATGTAGTGAATTGAAGCGGCTGAGTGATGACAACCTAGCCCAGCAGCTGGATGAAGTGTTCGATATTATTTGTAAAATAGGCAGGGGGTAAGGAATACCGAGACAGATGGAGACCGTTTGCCTGGCTGCATTTTGATTGGGCTTTCTTTGAGCATACCAGTTTTTACTACTACTCCTTTTATGTGCCACGCATGCTCTACACAGCTTCTTGGTGTTTTGACTTTTTTTTTTTCCCAGCTTCTTTTGGGTGTGAAGTTGCTGCTTGCCCTCTCTTCCTTCATCTGTCAAAATGACTGCATCTCTGCATTTGTGTGTACTTATTTATTGTTGCATTGTGTGTAAACGTTTTCCATTTCTGTGCATGTGTGTGTATGAGTTGAGCTTTCTTTCCTGTTAAAAAGAAGTTACTTTTTTTTTTCACTACTGTGCTTGTAGTGCGTGGGTGCACTGAGTGTTTTGCCAGATGAAATGTTGCTGTCCACTGGTAGTTGTTAAAGAGGCGTGAACTGAAATACCTGAAGGTGTTTAGGGATAACACCCAGCAGACAAGAATCATTTCCAATAAGTTACAAAACACATTGCCACCTCTTTGAGTGGTGATAACTGCATTAAAAATAAAGTAGGGAGTCGCTGAATCATTTTTGTTGTTCTGACTCTTCTCTGGTTTGGACTTTTGTTTAATTTTTGTTCATTCTTGTTGTTGCTTCAGTTGGGCTATTTTGGCTTTGACTGTGGGTGTTTACTTTTCGCTTCTGAAATCGTGTTTGGAAGTGAAAATCCTTCGTTCCCTTTTGTTTGAGTGACAGTTGCTTGTGAAACTTTTGTTGCACGTCATGCAGTCTACAGTTTGATGTTGTGCTCTAGTGCTCTGTCTTTTTTTATTTTTATTTTCTCCGCATTTTCAAAATTGTCCTCCCAAATCCTCTTGAGGCTTGATGTGTGAGTTTTGGCTTACATAGTCAGTGGTGCACTTTTAAATGCCCGGGGTCACTATCTCTTTTAGGGGCTTGTTTGTTTTGAGGTAAGGTGCCTACAGGGACAGAATTCAAAATTAATCCAAACCAAATACTATAGAATGTAGTTGGTCTGAGTACTTAAAAGTACTCATGAAAACACTATGCTTAACTCAGTATGTGAGTGCATGAAGGTTTGGGCTGAAGGACAGAATGTGCCAGTAGGAAAAAATTGCAATGAATAAAAATAGGGAATTTGGTACACGAATTGTTTTTTTTCTAACTGTGGTTGATGTGCTTTGCGTGTAGTTTTTATATTTTGTAAAAACTGCAGTCGCGCAGAAGATTTGACCCTTCTCTAGTCAGTAAGTGCTGCAAGATATTTTCTTCTTGCAAAATCATTTCTGTTGCTCCACAACCTTTTTTAATGGGGTTTTTCTTTTTTATATATAGAAAAGTCCCTGCTACATAAGCCTCATTTTAACTAAATACAAGTTGTACTGTTTCCTTGGCACAGTGCTTGTACTACGTAAGCCATCACCATATCTTATGATTTTTTTTGTTTTTGTTTTTGTTGTTCAATTTCGTTTATACTTTTTTCCCCCCCGGTGGTATTCTTCACTCTTTCTTCTCTTCCCCCGTTGGCTTCATTTGCTTCTGTAGTACTGGACTAACTCGGCTCAGCGAGGAGAGCTTGACACGGCCCCCAGAGGAGGTCTTTGATATTGTGGGCAAGTTAGGAGAAGGGTAAGGAATACTAGATATCCATCGTCCCATCTCCTGCTGCTGAGAATACTACAAATAGTCCTGCTTAGCAAATTATGGAAATGTAAAGACACCGAAGGTGAAGTGCTCGGTTGAGTATGATTTGATTATGAGAGTGGGGGGGTACATGTTTTATTAAAAGAGTGTCATTCTAGATCTGTGCTTTAAAGAAAAGTTTTTTCTAGGCTGTTGCTCAAAGTGTGTATTCTATATGACAGCATTGAGGGTTTGACAGTCTTTAAAAAGTGTCTTCCTGAGTTAATAATAGATTGTATTTTACAGCAAAATTAAATGCATATGGAAAGAGTAAACCCTTCCCACATGTCTTGCCAAAGTCGCAAAATTTTTCCTTTGACTGAGAATAAACTTAAAATAACGGAAACAAATTGAAAGAAGTTAATTCTTTCAAAAATGTTTTGGTCGCTTATTTTGATCATAGTCTTTTGCATTTAATAAGGATTGTTTAACTTTAGTAAAATGGTCAGAAGTCAGGAATTTGAAATAAAGAGAAATACAAAATTATGAAGTCAAGTAATGTGAGCAAATACTGCGTATTATGTGTTTTGTGGTCCATGCCCTGTAAGATATATTTTGCCATTGTTTTATGGTTTGCACTGAATGCCATGTGATGATAGACTTGCATTCTCCGCGCTGCTCCGTCATATAGTAGTAGTGTGTTTGGCATGTGTCATTTGTGTATCTTCTGCATGCTAGTTTTTGCTGTACTGTAGTCTTCATTCGCTTCAGAGCTGGTTCAAGTTTCAGCCTTTTAGATTTAGTTGTTTCCTTTTTTTTTTTTTTAACTTGTAGTCACTAGATTGATTGCTTAAATCTGGTTAATGAGAATTATATTAGTGCCTACTTAATAGTCGCTTTTTAGTATTTCTGTTTTCATAAAATTATTTCGTCAGTTACATTTTATTTCTGGCTAATTCTTTCAATGTGTTTTCTGTTTTCTCCAAATTCTTTCAATCACCCGCTAGGACGATGTTGAGAGTAGACATTAAGAAAAGGGTTATCTTTAAAATGATTTTTGAAGGAACTTTCCAGTTTGTTTTCTTTTTCTGAATTTTTAGGAGATGTAATTTTTGTTTCTAGCTTGGAGCTTGTTTTTATTTGCTTTACGGTGTGTGTTATTGTTCTTATTCTTGAATTTATGCACAAAGATACATCTCACAGAGATTAATAAATGTGTTAAATGAAAGATAGGGAAACATAATTTCACAGTTAAATTTTGGGCTGTTTATTTTGGAACATAATTTTCACATGGCCAGATCTGTATTTTTTTTTCCTTGAATGATTTTTCTGTTGTAATAGAATAGAGTAGTCCTTGGAGCTTTTGACAGAAAGGATTCTCAGTATGTATACTACTGGAGTGGTATAAAACAGCAATGTGGATAAATCAGTTATGTGACAGAAGGACCATTGTGTTGCTGTAACCTTGAGCTGGCCTACTTTTGTTTGTGTGTCTAAGAGAAACAATGCTAGGTTTTCCACAAGATTATTTGTGACTCTGAAGTAAGAGTTGTAGTGAAACCATATCTTGTTAAAAGTCTAGAAGACATAAAATAAAATACATTAGTACTACTATGAACGTTTATGATTTCTATTCCAGATATTAAAAGTAAATTTATTTTCTTAAAAATGGAAAGAGCTATTTTTTTGCTCAAGTTTTTCTCTTAAAAGATATATGTGTTTTCCTTGTAGAAGTGCTACAAAATATGCTGTTCACAGGTTCTGCATTCATTTGTACTAATAGATTTTTCTCTTTCCCTTCTGTCTGTCTGTCTTGTCTTATTTATCTGTCTGTCTATTCATCTGCCTGTCTTTCCCTCCCTCTCCCTCTTTGTTCCCCCCTCTCCCTCTTTATCCCCCCCCTCTCTCTCTCCTCTTTCTCTCCTCTCTCCCTTTCTCTCTCTCTCTCTCTCTCTCTCTCTCTCTCTCTCTGTCTATGTTTCCCCCCCCCCCCCCCCTGCCTCTTTGTTTTCCCTCCCCCCACGGACTTGTGTGAGCACAGATCCTATGGCAGCGTTTACAAAGCCCTCCACAAGGAGTCGGGCCAGGTGCTGGCCATCAAACAGGTGCCGGTGGACACGGACCTGCAGGAGATCATCAAAGAGATCTCCATCATGCAGCAGTGCGACTCGCCCTACATCGTCAAGTACTATGGCAGCTACTTCAAGAACACAGACCTATGGGTGAGTTGTATGTGTAAGCGCTGCGATATCGCGACCCCAGTGCTTTGTAACAAATTGTTTTAGTAGAGGTTTTACGGCGCTCGCAACTGCATAAGGTCATATGAGCGCCAAGACCCCAGTGCTTTTTGTTGTATCTCCATTTTTAATAACAGTGAATACTGTTCATAACAAAGAGTGCGCTTAAGAAGATGTCACATTTTCACTGTGTAAAAAATGGAGAGATTACGACAAGAAAGCAGCGAGGTCACGATATATTGCCATCTTGTGGGTTTGCTACCCCTTTCAACAGAGTGAGGTCTAAAAAAGTGGGACCTCCGAATTGAACATCAATCTCCTGTGAGTATTCTGGCATCTTTTTCAAGGATGCAGGCCCAAGGCTGTGTCATCTGTATGGAGTGGTTGCTCATTTAGAATCTCCTGATTTTTTTGGGTGGGGGGAAGACACACGTTTGTGGCTTTAAAAAAATCAGTTGGCAAAAGTGCAAAAATAAAACCAAGCTTCTCTTTATTCAAATGGAAATAAGCTTTACAATGATTGGAATCACCCAATATTTGGGCCTGCAAAAAAACCCCCAAACAAACAAAAAAGATAGAATTTGCAGATTTCTCTCTATTCTACTGGAAAGAAGTTTTGCAATGATGGCTATACTTGCAGAATGGAATCCAGCAGTGTTGTTTGACCGTCAAAGAGACAGCCACAGAGCAGTAAGCACACAGCACCAGTGTTTTGAAAGCCCCAGGGTATTTAACACTCTTCTCCTCCCCCCCCCCCCCTTCTCTTTTTGTTTCCAGATTGTGATGGAGTATTGTGGGGCGGGCTCTGTGTCAGACATCATGAGATTGCGGAAGAAAACTGTAAGTATGATATCATGATGGCTGACTGAGATACAAAGATAATACTTAATTGTATTGTCCCTGAGGAAAATTTTCAGTTGCTTTATAAGAATGGTAAAAACTTGTTTAGATGTACATGACATTCAATTTAAATTGAGTATTTCTTTTATTAGAAAATTTCAGTGTGAAGAGAAAAATACATGTCGCATCAGATGCATATCTAAAGACCACATGCAGGAATTTATCTCAGATTTAAAAAAATACAAATACACCTACTTTGACAACCAGTTGGCTCTGGTCTTGTATAGAGATTAAGGAGTTTCAGGCCATACTCTACCTGTATAAGAAAATGTTTTGTCGGATAATTTCTGACTAGCCTGCTTTTTACCAAAGTATTAAACAAAGACATTAACAAAGTGATGAATGGAATATATTTGGCTGAAATACTGTAGGTATCTTACAAGGTTTACTAGAGGCAATACTGTAAAACTCCATGATCATGAACTAATGCTACTACTGCATGTACTTCTAATTGGTGACATGTACATGGCATTTCCACTCTGTGAATGCTCAGTGCTGTTTACACTGTAGATTACAGAACAAAGACATGGACTCTAAATATGCATACACACACATTCTTTATGAGTACCTGCAGACCCAAACACTTACATCCTTGCATGGATTTGTGGGTGTGCTGTTATCTACAAGTGATGTTTTACACCCTCTGATAAAGCTCTGTATCAATCTCATCTCTCGACACCAGCGTCTGTGGTGTAGTCGTAAGGCCTTTCCCCACTGCTTTAAGAAGGCATGAGTTTTTACTGATTCTCACGTGGGGAAAGTTAAAAAAACAAAACAATCAGGTATCTGTGTTTGTCTGCTGGGGTGTTGTATTCCACTCAGCTTGGGGCTGCTGTGACAAAGCAGGATGTAAGTATATTTGTGTTGATGGGGACAGAAGACGTAGAGAATGTGACCTGTCCACTGTGGTTGTGATCCTCAGCTGACAGAAGATGAGATTTCCACCATCTTGTACTACACCTTGAAGGGCCTAGAGTACCTGCACTCGCGCCGCAAGATTCACCGCGACATCAAGGCTGGCAACATTCTGCTCAACACAGAGGGTCATGCCAAGTTGGCCGACTTTGGGGTGGCTGGACAGCTTACGGTGAGCACCATGACACGGCTTGTCCCATTTAGGGGTGCTGTTATGTTTTGTGAAAGGTTTGATAATGTGGAGATATGGGTGTTTGGAAGGGGCTGTAGCTGGGACTAATATGATTTACTCACAAACACTTTTCTTTCATACGGAACCGAGATATAGCTTTTTCACTTTCTTCAATGCTAGGTCAGTTATTAATTCACCCCAATGCGCATAAAACTTTTCATGGCGCTCCTGTAGGCTGGCGACCAAACAAAAATGTTTTATTTAAAATCTTGATCTACATGTAGTAATTTAAAAGTAAGAAGATGACCCTCTTTCCCCCATGGGAGGTGGATCAGGGAATGGTGTGAAATAGCAACAAAAATGTTGTTGCAGCAATCTCCTTTTAAACATGCACTTGTGCTTAAATTATAATTTCCTCTCTGAATGGTTTGTGTGGCCTTTGAGGGCAAAATCAGTTTGTTTGAAACAATTGGAGTAATTTTTTTGTATAAAATGTCGAGTAGACCTGGGATGAGTGCTGCTTTACGCAACACCATGATGAGAATTCGAGTGATAAATCTGCTAGATCTAATGTTTTCAGTTCAGATTTTAATTCCTTTTTTGGTAAACATGCGGTCATCAGGTTCAATTTTCTCAATGTGCTGAAAATTTCTTAATGGTTGGGGTATTTTTGCTGAGATGCAGGTATAGTACTGATGTACTCCATCTGCATCCTGGTCCGTGGAGACAAAAGTTGTGTGCTCTGCGCGCTGTGTAGGTGGAAAAGTCTTGAGACATGGTAAAAGTAGAGTATATAATATGCCCACGCACAAAATAACTGCTGTCCCTCTGTTGTTCCTGTGTGTTTGTCTTACTTTTCCTTTGACTCACTGTTACTGTTATTGTTTGGATGTGCTTGTCTTTCCCCAAACAAAACTGTCCTGTACATCCTACACAAATGCCCTGTGTTGTTTTA
This sequence comes from Aplysia californica, assembly GCF_000002075.1. Classification (NCBI taxonomy): domain Eukaryota; kingdom Metazoa; phylum Mollusca; class Gastropoda; order Aplysiida; family Aplysiidae; genus Aplysia; species Aplysia californica. Next base: position 205,106 of record NW_004797988.1, on the reverse strand, counting down.
CCAGGACACCATGGCCAAGCGGAACACTGTGATAGGAACTCCGTACTGGATGGCGCCCGAGGTCATACAGGAGATCGGCTACGACTGTGTCGCTGACATCTGGAGTTTAGGTTGGTCCATAGTTTTAAAAAAATTTTAAAGATGTTTTTTCAAATCTATTTCTAAGATTTAAGAAACGAAATATTTGCTTCTGGATCTGTTTGGATTCACAGATTTATTTGTTATTCATGTCTAAAAGTCTTCGTGTTTACTTTTTCTATTTTATTGTCTTGGTCCACTATTTTGTCTTTTAAAGTTTTCGTATTGTTGTATTTTTCCAAAGTTTTTCTTGGTCTTCAACCTTCTTGTATAAAATCAGGTAACATCAAAGGCTTGTAATTTGTATTTCAGGTATCACAGCTTTAGAGATGGCAGAAGGCAAGCCCCCGTATGGTGATATACACCCCATGAGAGTAAGTCTGATATTCCAGCTTTGTGCTTGTTGGGAAGGGCGGAGGTTGAATTCTGAAGTGCCTCACTGAAGAATGAATCATTGGGTTGTTTGGTTGATTGAATCATTGGCTGAATTACTTGTTGACGAGCTTGTACAGACTGTTCAGTGTGTGCTACATTGATTGTAAAAGTATCTTACATTTAGGACTTAACTACTAAATGATCTTCTGTTGAGATCTGTAATATCAGTGAAATGCCTTTGGCAGAATTCTATGTGTCTTTGATAAAGATAGATCAATGTCTGATGATTTCCCTCGGAGAAGAAGTAGTGCTGTCTCATTTTGTGGGAAATAATTTAGACATAGACTGTTTAGTGAACAGTGTTGTCACATTTTTTAACATTGCCTGTTGAGGAGATCATTTTTTAAATAGCGATGCACTGTATTTGATGTGGAAGGTGAAGTATTTTGTCACATTTTCTAACATTTCCTGTTGAGGAGATCATTTTTTAAATAGTGCTGCACTGTATTTGATGTGGAAGGTGAAGCATTTTGTCAGATTTTCTAACATTGCCTGTTATGGAGATAATTTTTGTGATAACGATGTTCTATATTTGATGTGGAAGGTAAAGCATTACAGTTTGACCTTGAAAATAGTTTTACGGTTGTCAGCAGCTGCTCAAGATTAGGCACTGCAAACAAGCATTGTGTGTGAAATGCTGATGTCTCACTTTGTATTATCTTACTTCTCTCTCACAGGCCATATTTATGATCCCAACGAAACCGCCCCCGTCTTTCCGAAAGCCTGATAAGTGGTCAGCCGAGTTCATCGACTTTGTGTCCAAATGCTTGATGAAGAATCCAGAGCACAGAACCACTGCAGCTCAGTTGCTACAAGTAAGTGTTTTGATATCGATCTTCTCCACTTAATAAGTCTGGCTTGAACATGTTTGTATGGCCTGGGGGGGGGGGGGGGGGGGGGGTGCTGCTATTTTAAAATGACCTGTACTGTCACTAATACGTCAAGAAAAATTGTGGTTATTCATGTTGGTGTATGAGTGTCTGTATGTGTGTAAGAGTACCTGTGTGTTTGAGACAAAGAGAGATTTGGAGACTGCATGTGAATGTTGAGACCTGCTGAGTACTCCAATAAATTCAAAGCTCTCAAATTTTTTCCCCACAAAAGGAACCCCCCATTGAATTTGCATAAAATCCTTTTGTCTTCTTGAATTCCGTTTCCATCAAGTCATATGCGACTCGCAGTAAATGATTTGAAAATGCACATTATTATTTGCGTTTATTTGCCCTTCTTTTGCAACTTATTGTAAATGAGTGGAGAATACACATATTGTCTCTTCTGTTTTTAGTCAAGGAGTGGTTGGCAGGTCTACACTCAGGCAGGGGGTGTACTGTAAGAGCCTCACTTCATATCATGTATTATTTTGTTCAGTAACTGTTTGTAGAATAGAAGGTTTGCTTGTTGTTTCTAGCTATCTTTGCACCAGTCTCCTCAACTGAACTTCACCAGTGCCAATATTGTGAGGATGAGGTTCTTTGTTGGTGCTGGTAGATGATGTGAGTTTGATTCTCAAGTGGGAATGTTTTTTAAAAATTGAATAGCTCTGCTTGTCTGCTGTATTGCTTTATTCATCTCAGTTTGGGCTCGGCCTGACAGGCAGGGTTTGAGCAGCCTGCCTCCTAAATGATTTTATTTGTGTTGATGGGGTGCAGATCATCACAGTTTGTTCTCATGCATAATTTTTTTGTTTCCAGCATAACTTCATAAAGAACCGTGAGCCGTGCTCGGTGCTGTACAGCATGCTGCAAGAAGCTAAAGAGATCCAGGAGGCTCAGGCTAGCATATTGGCCAACGGAGAAGAATCGGTTAGTAGGCCTAGGTGGCTAGTAGGCGTCACTTGTAGCTCCTGCTTTTATTTATTTATATATATTTTTTTTTTGGGTCAATCTGCCTCCCTTTTTCCTTGCACTAAATGGCCATTGTTGTGCCGGTGTGCTTCTCTTTACAGTAATAAAAGAAAGAAAAGACCATGTCACTTTGAAAGTAATGGGATAATGTTTTGAGAGTAGTCTAGTGGTGAGATGAAAAGATATTTTAAGATGGATAAGCTAAGATGAGATAATACATCTCCCTGTAGAAAATTTTCTGTGGCTGTACAGGAATGGCAAAAACACATTTTACTGAGAGCAGCAGTCTAGTGGTGAGATAAAGAGATGTTTTACTGAGAATGTTTTGGAATGTTATGAGGTCTGTTTGGGCAATAAACTGTAACGGCTGCCTACTTTCGAGCTTGGGTGTGTCCTTTATAAATGCAGTCTATTACTATTGTTCTTGGTGCTTGGCAGGACTTACCTTGGCTGTAAAGGTCAAGGACAAGGTTCCCGGCTGAAGGAAAATTGTGTCGGGACAGAGACATGAGAAACCTTGACCACATTGTAGACTCAAACCGCAGACTTGAGAGTGGGTCATTGATTATACCATCATGACCAGCTGTATAGATGCTGGTCCTTATCTATCATTGTTATATTATGTATCTTGTTTGAAAAGTGCAAATAAATAAATAAAGTAAGAGCCATGAATAGTTCTGAGTGCACTTTTTACAAATTTGGGAATATTTATCAGTTGACCTTATTTTGACTATTCAAGCTCAAATGAGCACATTCCTTGTATCGTGGGCAAGTTGTTCAACTTTTCTAAGCCTAGAAAACAAAACAAAACTTTTCAGGACAGGAAAAAAAGGTCCTTTCATTCTTTGAAATATTTTACCTACCTTATATATCTTGCTTTTATCAACATTAAGTTTTAAATTTTGTCAGCACATTTCTGTAGCTCATGCACCCAATACCACTTCCTAAAATCGGCAATTACAAAATATAATTTTTTTAAAAGGTCAAAGTTTAGGGCTAAGTACATCTGTGAACAGCTGGCAGATAATATGAGCTATATATCTATCCCAATTAAGCTAACCTCCCTGGCTCTGTCCTATTTGGGATAGCTTAACTCGTATAAACAAACATCCCCATCCCCTGAACCCGGAATGCTTATAAGGTTGCAATTCTATGTCTATAATCTGTCGCATCTGTCAGGGTGAAGACGATGACACGGACGGCACCATGGTGAAGAAAACAGACCAGGAAGGGACGATGAAGGCCCAGGTGGAGGGTACTCTGACCCCAAGCGGCACCGTGGTGGTCAACAGCGAGGCCTCCACGCTACAGTCTGAACTGGGCACCATGGTCATCAACTCCGACTCAGACTCGGAGGACGGCACCATGAAACGTGAGTGAGATCCCTCTCAGCTTTTTGGCTAAGACCAAAGTGTAGTAGTGTCTGTTCCCGATCTCTCGGCCTTGTGTGCCGATTTTGGACAGACACCGCATGAAGCTGATGAGGCTTTAACGGACCTTTATTATCTCTAGTGGATGGTACTCGTCTATAATTTAAAAACAAAACAAAACAGTGCGACACTTGTAGAATGTTCAGTGGAAGCGTGTTCATAGTTGGGGATGGCCGGATGTTCAACCGCCGAGTGTTCAGTGGTAAGGATGGTGGGGCATTCAGTCATGGAATATGAAGACGTAAGTTCCACGACTTTAGGAGAGCAGTGCTTTGGCGGACCTAGTGTCGTGGTTAGACCGATAGGATTTAAAGACATGAATGGGAGTTGTCGCCTCATCCTACAAGTTTCTCTTAACTTATGATTATAAGTGTTCTATGCCCTTATCAATATAATGTAGATTCTTTAGGAGACAGGCTGTCTCGGTCCAGGCTGAGTGGGATACAGTATCCCAGCAGACAGACAGATCAACCTGATAAAATTTACTTCCCTGCTCTGGAATCCAACAACACATGGGTTGGCGAAGAGGCTTAACTGGTGCTCCACAGCTGATGCAGTTATATTTTGTATTTTCTTAATAGAAGAACACCAAGGTTACCTAGAGCATTATGCCAAGTTTAAAAAAGTTTCACCCTTCACTGTTCATCGTGTAATTTATGTGGCCGCTGATCCATTTGAGTGCCCCAGTTTCGCTATTTTTGACATGAAGGTGGAAAAATGAGCATACTCACTTTGGGCTCTCCGGTAATATGTCTTGAATTTTCACTGCTTTACATGTTTTAGCGTAACCTCAATTCAAATGTTCTTCTTCGCAGGTCACAGCACAGCGAGCGGCGGGGAGCAGTATCGCCCCTCCTACCTGGACCATTTCGATAAGCAGGACCAGGAAAAGTCGAAAGCTACCCCCGCTGCACCGGCGGCAGCCAACAACAACAACAATCAGCAGCAATCTCAGGGCCCCAGCCAGCAACAAGTGCAGCAGCAGCCGCAGCCGCAGCAAGCTCCACCCAAGCAGATAACCCCGCCCCATCATTTCCAGCGCTCTTTCATTGATGGAGATTTTGAATTTGTGAGTTGAGGGTACTTTCGGGGAAAGGGCTGGCATGGCATTGCCGCTTGGTTTTTTTGAATGTGAGACAAATAATTTTGAGAACTTGTCAGTAGTTTTAGCGGAGTCAATTGCTATTTATTGAATATCGTTTTTGTTTTTGAAATTTTATCAAATACCATTAATTTACAGAGATACCAAGTGATTATTTTACGGATTTCTTGCATTGTGTAAAAGGTGGATCAATTGCTCTGTTGCCTTGTCTTTGTTTTTATTGATCCACATTTTTCTTTGTAAAATTTTCAAGAAGGAAATTATGTAGGCCTATTATGTATCTTAAGTATTTTTATCTGTATTGAAATTTGACTCATTTCTGACACATGACAAGGGGAGGATTTCAGACTGTCTACTCCAATTAACTATTTGACCCATGTAAGTTTATTAACTCTGAATTACTAGATTGTATGTGGGTTATAAAATGTTTTCTTCTTCTGTTTTCCTACACAGTTACGGACTCTTGCTTTTGAAGACTTGCAGCGGCGACTGACCGACCTTGACCCAGAAATGGAGCGAGAAATTGAGGAGCTGCGAGCTCGTTATCAGGCGAAGAGGCAGCCAATCTTGGAGGCCATTGATGCTAAGAAAAAACGACAACAAAATTTTTGAAATGCTAATCTTGGGCTAGTGGGTCTGGGATTGTGTGTGAGGGGGTAGATAATATATTTGGCTTGAAGAGGATTGGAGGCTACATGTTCTTACTGTAAGGGTTAGAGGCTACATGTAGGCTACATATTCCTCCTATAAGGCTTAGCAGCTACAAGTTCCTGCTGTAAGGGTTTGGGGCTACACGTTTCATCAGCTGTTTTACAATGAGGTGATGTGGTGTTAGATGGATTGTCTGCCTTGTCAATCTGTACATATATACTTGTTGCAGTGATATCTTTGTTTTCACACAACTGAAACTTATTTTGGTTGAATCATGATTTAAGACAAATGCCGTGTGGAGCCAGTACAGCCGGGAAGAAAGATGTGAATTCTCTAGTGCTCTACACAGCTCATGCTTGACTAGTCGAGAATTGAATTGTCCCATTGAAACTTCATCATGAAACCTCGATGCACATACCTCCAGGTTTCAGAAACCTCGCCCGTCATTCCTATCTACCGAATTATCACTGAACTGAACAATGGCTTTATTATTATATGCATTTTTACTCATGCAACTGAAAGTGTCTGCTCAAATAGTGCAATGCATTTATTGTAGAACAGTTTATTAACAGATCATCCATCCTTTGAGCACACTATTGTCATGAAGATAAGAAGCAAAGTTTTCACACCATGCTGTTGAGACAGTTCAATGGACTTGCTTTCAAAAATGTCTTGCTGTATGTCAGAGCACAGTGTCATGTCAGTCTCTGCAGGCCGGGCGGTAGACTTTTGTGTCAGATTTGTACCTCTTGTAATACAGAAATTAGTTGTGTTACGAATTCGTATCATCGCCCGTGCTTTGGAATTCTGAAACAACTTTCTGGAGGAATTATCGTGTGGACAAGCTCTGGGGAACAGAGACTGCAGACATTGGGTTTGAGACATACGTTGATGAGATTTTTAAACGGAATTAATCATGTCATTCTCAGTCACTTTCATGGAATTGTTTTTGTCTTTGAAGTAACTTTTGATATTTTTCATCTATTACCCTAGACACAAATATTGTTCTTGAAATCATACTGGTCATTGTCTTTCTTGTGCTACCCATTTTAGTTCCACTTGTTTTTTTTTCTTCCTTCTCTGATTTATTTTCAATTTGGGGAAAGTGGGAGTTTCTTTTTAGCCTTTGGACAAAATATTTGGTAGCGGGGTACTGCTGTGTATGGTGTCTCTCTCTGCACCACAGATGGGAAGAATGTAGTTGCAGGGGCAGATAGGAGTGAAATTATGAGAGCTGACGTCTCCTGGGTGCAGATAAAAGACTTCTTGACTCATTTAAAACTCTTGCGCGCTTAACGTTTTGTTTGGGCTAGTATTTAACGATTTTTGTTAACTGTTGAAGCCATCTGTAGTGCTGGGTGAAGGGGCAGAATTTGTCACAAGATATTTGCATTAGTTTTCAGAAGAATGGAAGGTCTCAGACCTTTAATGTTACGAGAATACAGGTACAAAGTGAAAAATATGGTGGGATAGTTAAAAACTTGGTATTAGCTTGGATGGTGATGATTGTCAGTGAAAATTGTACTTCCTTTTTTTGCATTTTCTTTTTCTTGTATATGATTTTAAAAAAATATTTTGGGAAAGGTTTTTGTTTAAAAAAAATAATTTTAATAAATATTCCTTTTTTTTTTTCTGTCTTTAATTTTGAGTCCACGTTTCTCATTGAGAGACTCCATGTTTTTGATGGTTGACAACATAATACTGTATAGTTGTAGCTGTAATAATGATGGTAGTGTGTGCTGTGTTGTTGTATGGACATGTCTTTTATGTTTGGAGTCTTCCAGCCTTGGGCACAGCCCTTTAGCACAAAGTAAGTGAATGAATCTGACCTGAGCTTTTCTCTCATACACTGGTGGTGTGGGGGACAAAGTTACCTTGTCTTGGTCTCTACAGAGAATATAACCCAGTGCTTTTTTCGGCTCCTGATCACGGAATTTGAAAATTAAATTAAAATCAAAAGATTTGTACGACTGTAGCTATCGAGACACACAATGCAGTAAGTTGATCAAACAACTTCATGCCTTGGTTCTGTATCTCTGTCAAATTTTACCTGCCACCCACAGGAGAAAGGTTTTTATCATAGGTGTAACCAGGTACCTGCCGATTCCCGACACATTATGTTTTAATGCTGCTATCTTGTATTGTCTATCGTTGACCATAATGTTTGTGACAACTTTCCGGTGAATCTTTTTTCTGTGCCAGCATAGTTGAGATTCTCAATCAAGATAGGCGAGTGCCGACTGCTGGTCACATGTTACAACCATCAGTGAAGTAAGGATGTTTCTTTTTTGTCAGTGGGAATTAATTTTATTTACCTCTCTTTTTGGATTAACTAGTTGTTTTTTTATTGAAAAAAAAAAAAGATGTTTTATTACCGCTGTTTTCGGATTAACGGTGGTCTGTTTAAGTTTAAGTGGACTATGCTGTGTGTGAATTCAGAACTGCAGGGAAATATGTTGAAAAGCCAGTGAAGCCATGTATGTGTTTATTGTCTCTCTGGCAGAACAGGTACACGGGCGTAGATATATATATATTGATACATTGATTTAGAATGATGGGCCGAGGCATTTTTGAACAATTCTGGTCATGTATGATAAATACCTCTGGACTTGAACACTGTGTTCCCGATGCTGTCACTGTAGGTAGGTGTGTGATTGTCACCAGTGTGTGTGTGTGTGTGTGTGTGCTAGCATTGTGTCAGGCAGGTGTGTTTCTCTTGGGACGGCAGAGTAGTGCATTGTGTTGAAGGTTGTTTGTCGTTCTTCATTCTATAGAAACTTGGGGGGGGGGGGGGGGATTTCTGTTTGTCAGGCTGCCAAAGCCTGCTACTAGAAAGGACGTAAAACTTCCGTTGTTGAAGCTGCGTGCTCCAACTTGCTGCCTTCTGATGCTTTGTCCATTTATTTGTGTGTAGACATCTAAGAACGTTGGCTGACAGATCTTGTTGTACTTGTACACTTTGCACATGGCTCTGGCATTTTTCTTTTTCTTTAGGAATTAAAAAAATAGGAAAGTATGGTCTGTGCTGACTGTATTATAAGGAAGTAAACATTTACAGAGTGGACAGCAATGGTATGTATTAATATTCTTCGCATGTTAATGAATTTCCAAATGTTTCTATTTATGAATTGTGTTGTACAGTTTGTGTGGGAATTGACAGTGATAATCTGATGGGTAAACAAGCAAGGCAGAGGTAGACCAAGAGAAACTTTTGTGTAAAACCTGAACAGATGGGTGACCAGGAAACGCCAGGATGATATATAGGATTTGTTTGAGAGCGTCTGAATGGGGAACCATGATTGCCGATGTTTGTTCTATACTTGGCACTTCATGATGATGAATCTGATGTGCCTGATGTTGATGACTGGAGACCAAGAAAGAGGGAATTTCGTGTTTCTCTTTTTTTTTCTCTCCTAGGGATCGTTGTCGCATTCTAAGCGAATTTTTCTGCAATTTCTGTAACTGGTTTCTCATATCCTTCCAACTGTTCTCTCTCCCTCAAGGGTTTTTGCTTGCAATTCTTTTTTCTATGGATAGATTTGATAAAGTCTATTTCTGTGGATAGATTTTATAAACTCTATTTCTATGGATAGATTTCATGAATCATTTTTCTGAAATATACTTTATTGTTTGCTTGATTGTCGTAACTGTCTGGGTCAAAGAATTCTGTCTGAGTTTTTTTCTTTCCCCTTTACTCCTTTTTTTTCTTTCCCCTTTACTCCTTTTTTTTCTGTTTTTTATTTCTACTTTTGTAATTTTTTTGATGGCTGTAGGTCACAATAACATAATGATCTGATGAGTGAGGAGTGTGGAGGTGTGTGAGAGTTGGGAGTGCTCTCTCTCTCTCTCTCTCTCTCACTCAGGAACTAGGGACCTCCATGAGAAAGAATGATTGCTGTAATTCAATTAATTTTTTAATTTTTGTTTGGTAAGGTGAGAAAAATGTGAAGTCTGTTCGAGATGGGATCAAGTGGACAAATGGAATTATTGGATGGAGAGAATGTGAAAGGAACACATGGGGCTGTAATTATAAATAATTTAAATCTGTCTTTGCACATGTCATGTGGATGAGTTGATGGCTGGCGTGATGTCACTAGAATGTCGTTACCGAGACCAAGGTTAGTGTTACCGCCAAGATGCCTCTCTTTTGTTTTATGATTACAGTCCTTTGAGTTTTCCTACTTCCCGTCTACCTGCGCTGATTGTCCAGTAAGAAATGCATTTAGTTGTGTTTTAATCTCTTCTTCTCTTTTTGTTTTTCTCTTTATTGTATAGATTTAGTTTTTAATCATGTGTACCAAAACAGGGTTTGTGTGATAACCAGTTACCCATAGTTACATATTATATACATGTGTATGATATGCATATATTGTGCATGTGTACTCATTTATATATATTATCTTTATGTAATTGCATTTGGGTTCATCTTCATCAACACCCCACCCTCCCCCCTCCCCCAGGTATGCAGTGAATTTGACGTGCTTATCTGTATGGAGCATGATGTACACATTCGGTAATTTAAACATCTCACTAGTGTCGAGTAACAGTGTCCAAGCCAATCAAGCCAATGGCATCTCTCTTCTTAGTCTGTCAATAGTCGTGCAACGAACATGGTTTAAAAAAAAAAGAAGACTATTGTTGTTTCTTATTGCGTGCGACCCACGATCGTCTGTTTGAAATTTCTATTGTTATTCGGTACATGCCTTGTATAAGAAGCAGACTGTTTTCTTCTGTTAGTGTGCAGCCATCAGTATTATTATCATACGTAATTCTTTTCGCTTTAATGGAAGTCTTATATTTTCCTTGCGTCAAATATTTCACCGGAACTGTTAAGATTTTAGGAGAGAGATGTGAAGCCCCCAAGTTTTGAAAGGCTTCTGGTAATAATGTAAGCAGGCGACATCAGTTGTGAATGATGTTATTCTTTTCATTCAATCATTATGTGAACATTGCGTGGAACATTTCTCAATTTCTGGCATAGCTGTTGGTGTACGAGCGCGAGAGAGAAAAAGAGAGAGAGATGTGGTCTATTGTTGTTTGACTGTGTGCTCAGAGATGTCCTCTGCCCTCTCAAGTGGGAGCTAAGATTGCATGCAGTTCTTGTGTGATGTAACTTATATAAAAGGGAGTGCTTATTTGGGCCCCCCCCCTCCCCCAACCTTATTTGGGTTACCCTTGCATGGCGATGATAATTGATCTCTAGAATTGAAGAGTTAGTTTTATTTTGAGTATCTTTGTTTTTCAGTGTAGGTTTATCCCTGTGCTCAAAAACAGTATACCACTACCAGTGTATAGATTATAGACTATAATTTAGTATAACACAGATGTTTTGGAAAAAAAAGGCTGGCGATCTCCGCTTTTTGCCCCATGCGTACTGGAACAACGATAATAACTTTATATTGGTTATGGTTAGGATTATGAATTATAGTATAGTAAACGTTGGGGCCAAAAGTGGATTATCAATATATCACAAAAGACTAAATGCTTGTTAATTTCAGTAAAATGGATGATCAATCCTCTGATCTATGTGATTTTTTAAATCCTCTTGGATCTATGTGATTCTACATTCTACTCAATGATAGTGTCATTCAGAGGCCAAGACAAGGCAAACTAGATCTAGATTACAGACACAGAGTAGAGTTGCAAACTATATAAGGTACAGAGGGGATGAATGTTTGATTATGTAGGCGAGGGTAGCCCAAATGAGCTTATCCAAAGTTTCCTGTGGGTAGTGACTTTATTTGGACTACATATAGCTCTATTAATAAAGGGAGTTCCTGTTTGGGCTACACATAGCCCAAATAAGGTCACCCAACTTATAATGCCAGCTTATTTGAGCTGACACTCTAGAAAATACAACCCAGGTGAATGAAAATGATGAAAAGTTTAAAAAATAAAAAGCCTGTGGGAAAATAAATATTCTACCTGTACACCCCAATCATTTAATTGTGTTCAAGTTGACTGATGATGATTAATAACAATATGATTGTACAAACCATTGGTTGAAATAAACTTAGAACAGAGAAAGACTCATGGGTGTGTTGCTTGTTTCTTTAATAAACTGATTGTTGTTTGAAATGGAGAATGCAGAACATTACTTGCCCTACACAAAGCTGGAGTAAACTACAACAGTAATATTATCATAGATTTAAGGTAAATAAGCTGAATTCAGCATGTCTTGGGGGGGGGGGGGATGTGGCCTTGAGGTTCTATGTTTGCCTCTCATGCCAAAGATACCAGGTTTGAATGCAGTCTGTGCCAGGATGTCAAATTTCTCACTGTTGTTTGGCGGGTGCTGTGGTATGGTTTGCTCCTTTTATATATCAAACATCTATCATACCTGATCCTCCTTTTTTGTGTTTGTTACTTTCTTGTAACACTCCTATTCTGTGGTACTTATACTTATATGACTACGTGGGCAGTATTGCATACAGACTTACTGCTTACTTAATTGTGTTGCAAATGCCATTACACTATTACTAAAACTAAAACATGGCTACCGGTACTTCACATTGCCTGAGACTCAGACACAGAAGGGCCAGCAACATGTTACAATATAACCCTATCCGTGGGCTGGACAGAAGACAAATGAAAAAAAATAGCAACAAACGGCTCACGGTCATTCTTAATCAACTTATGAACCAGTAAGATTAGTAAGAATGCACGATTCTTCAATCTTATGAGATTATCACAGACAATTCTCATTTATACCTTAGGAGTAAAAGAAGTGAATACCAGTGTAACCCACTCCTGTTCAATAGTAAGGTGCTTGTGCCAGTAGACTGGTTTAAAAATGATACATTTTTGTAATCATCCATGGTTGCAAAACTGCCCCCCCTCCCCCCCACCCCCCAAAAAAACAAACCAAAAAAAAACGGAGGAAAGAAAAATAAAGTTTCGTTCCACAAAATTAAATAATAATATTACGATAAAAACTTTTTTCCACTAAAGGTTCTCAGAATATGCACATTTCAATGAGCATAGTTTTGTGATAAGAAGAAAAGACTTCCTTTTTTAAATAAAGAAGTAGGACCTACCCAGTTGCATCCTCCAACCAACTGCATGCCTGTTGGCAGCTCCCTTTATTTATGGATAATAAATGTAATAAAGTATTACAATTAATCTTGAGGGAGAATACTGCTACACAGAGAGAGTAGAGAACAACACAAGAAATTGGTAGGAATATTGACGCACAGAGAGTAGAGAACATAAGACACTGAAGAATGTTGACACCCAGAGAGTAGGCCTACCGGGAAGAGAACACAAGAAACTGATAGAAATATTGACACACAGAGAGTAGAGAACACAAGAAATTGGTAGGAATATTGACACAGAGTAGAGAACACCACAAGAAAGTGGTCATTGGTAGGAATATTGACACACAGAGAGTAGAGAACACAACACACTGAGAAATATTGACACACAAAAAGGGATGGTTAGTTTTCTTCATCTTGATCATGATCAGTCCTGCGTAAGACGGCCACCTGTTATACAGCCACTTTTCTCCTTGACAAATGGTGGCCTGTCTTATACTGGTTCAACAGTAAAGAATTTATTCAACAACTTCTAGCTGACTTTTAGTATCAGTAGTAGGCTAAAACAGCACCTGGACATGGATGGCTGGTGCCTCTATAAATAAATCATTGACGGTCAGTATCAGTAGTGCAATGATGTTCTTTATTATAGATGTGGGTGAATGCATAATAAGACACGAGTTCGATACCCGAGGGAAGAATTTTTTTTTTTTTTGACGAGTATTTTTCTCTGTCCCCTGAAATTGCTGCATTTGACTCAGCCTCTGTTGGTTCTGACTGTCCGGGTTAAAGCACTTTAATGATCTAAACAGCGTCTATGGTAATAAAATGTTTTATAAACTTTGCTTGGACATCTTATGGCCAAGAGGGAATGCACTGAACAGAGTTGAATAATTAGTCTTACAACTCGCAGTCGATGTGGCTAATTGTGACACTTTTAAAAAGGCCCAGAGGGTTCGAGTTCCTACCAACCATTTCAACGAGTCAATCCTACTGACCACTTCACTGAATAGTTTCCATTGACTTTGACCATTTCATCGAGTCATTCCCACTGACCATTTCACCGAGTCATTCCCACTGATCATTTCACAGAGTCCTTCCCACTGATCATTTCAGAGTCCTTCCCACTGACCATTTCACCCAGTCCTTCCCACTGACCATTTCACAGAGTCAACCCCACTGACCACTTCATAAAATAAAATTTTTTGTTGGTAGGTGTTTTACTGCGCTCACAACTGCATAGGGTCATATGAGCTCGCGGGACACATTAAAGTTAAACATTTTCAGTAGGTAGGAAATTTTGAATATTGCCTGGGTGGCGGCTGAAGCCTACTCTTATCGATTTTAGACCACCAAGGGATCTTTAACGAGCGCAACTTGCACACAGGACCTCCGAGATTTTTTGCCCTTGTCTGAGAAGGCTCGGTGTAAATCTTTCCTACCAGAAGATCAGGGGTGTGGCTGAAAGACAGCAGTCAGAAGGAGCCAAGGAGTAGCAGTAGAAGGCTGCAGAAAGAGTCAGGAGCCCAGAGGAGGGGGCAAAGGAGGAGAGGGGGTGGGGGCAGAAAGTGGAGACGAAAGCAGACAACAGAACATGGCTAGAGAGCAGGAAAGCAGATGAAAGAAGACAATTTTAGAGAAGAAAATTTTTCCATCACTATCCGGATTCGAACCAGGGACCTTTGAATGAAAGGCGAGCCTCTTAACCTCTAGGCCATGAGAGCCCCCGACCGCTTCATTGAGTCATTGAATTATTCCCAATGACCACTTTATTGAGTCATTTCCCGTTTTTGTACATACTGAGTTCAGTCTTTCTTTTTGTACTTTTATCAAGACAATAATCTAAAAAGGAAAACACAATAGAACAGAAATGATGTGTGACTGAGAGCCATACCATGATATATTTTTCAGAGCTCCTTCCAACATGTACACAGAATTGTAACAGTCATCACATGAATAATTTAATGGCACACTTGCAGTGTAGACAAAAACACATGTACTTGATGTAAACACAATCCAATGATACTGTTATCATCACTCAACCAGATTTAAAAATGTCAATTTCACAGACACATTCTCAGAGTAGTCACACATGTAGTGGTTCTCCTAGAAAACCTTCAGCTGTCATTTCGCACTAGCTCACTGGTCTATTTTGATTTCTTTGTAAAATTATGTCTTTCATCAACATAATGTACATGTGAAAATACCATCCTTTACTTTACCACGTTCATAACACATTCATTCTTGGCCCATACAGAACTATAATCAAGTATGTCATAGCACCAACTCTCTCTCCTTTTCACATCCAAACTCATCCTCCTTTTTCTCCCTTCCAACCTCTCCCCCTTCCACTCTGTCTGTCTGTTGATCCCTCTCTCTCTGTCTCTCTCTCACGTGTATGACCTGCATATTGCAAGCACGTGGTCTGGCCCACACGAGAACTGAGCAGTCTCAGCCGGCAAGGCAATCTGTGGGGAAAGGAAATAAAACAGCACTTAGTTTTTTTTAGTTTTAGTAAGTGTTTTACGGCACTTGCAACACAATAAGGTCATATAAGTGCCGAAGATTAGAGGTGTTACAAGAGAGTAACAAACATAAAAAAGAAGAAGTAGAGATAAAGACGATAGATGTTTGATAGGAAAGAAGAAGCAAACCACACCAGAGCACCCGCCAACCACCACTTCAGCACCTAGTGTTAGTTAATAACTGCTCTTATAATAACTGCAACAGAAAACAAAATTGCCACAGAGTGGCACAGAACTAACAATGCTTTTTTTGTTTGAAGCAGGTAGCATTATGTCACTCACTCCAGGCTGCAGATGAATATTTCTACCCCCCCCCCTCCCTCCCCCCCCCCCCCCCCCTTAAAAAATAAGAGGCAGCAAACAAACAAAAAAGGACAACCTCAAAATAAAAACCAATAAAAGTGAAGAAAACAGACACAGTGAACACACCCTGGAAGTGAAGTATTCTAAATTAGACTATTGTAACTCACTCCTAGCAGGTCTGAACAACAAATATTTGAATCGTTTACAAGTAATTCAAAACAATGCCGCTAGACTGATAACAAGATCTAAAAAACGAGACCATGTCACTCCATTATTAAAAGAACTGCATTGGCTCCCTGTAAAAGAACGAATAATATTTAAAATCTGCGTCATGTGTTTCAAATGTGTAAATAAAACTGCTCCTTTTTATCTGCAAGAACTTATCAGTATATATAAACCAGGGAGAAACCTAAGATCATCGAACGATAACACCCTACTTGTGACACCTGTAAAATCATACAAATCATATGGAGAGAGATCTTTCTCATATCTTGGTCCATTTATGTGGAACAGATTACCCATGAAACTAAGACAAATAAGAACACTTGATAGCTTCAAAAGACATCTTAAACATTTTCTGTTCCTACAGGCCTATCCTTCATAAGCTTTTAACGTTAGCTTTCATTATATTTGTTCTTTTCCTATGTCTGGATGAAAATAGTCTCTGTGTGTGTGTGTGTGTGTGTGTGTGTGTGTGTGTGTGTGTGTGTGTGTGTGTATGTGTGTGTGTGTGTGTGCATTAATGTATATTGCGTGAGAAGAAAGGAAGTAGTAAGAAAGGTTTTTGAAAAATGGGTATTCCAATGTAAAGCGCATTGAGCTACTTTTTTTGGAAATGCGCTCTATAAATGTTATATATTATTATTTATTATTATTAAAGAATATTAATATCAGACGGAAAAACGAAAAGAGAAATCGAAATGTGCGAGTACAAAAGTCTTGCATTTTTTACAATTTATATCATTTAGGAGGTGGGGTTTCCGACCCTGTGTCTATCAGGGCCAATCTGGGCATTATCATTAACATTATCATTATAATTATCAATCAAAAGCCGCCAAAAATGACTTACTTCTGTATGCAATACTGCCTGCGAGAAGTAAGACGGAGATACAAAAAAAAAATCTTTCCACTCAGGAATTGAACTCGGCCTCCTGCATTCGACAGCAAAGGGCTTAGGCATAACTGCTACACCACAGACATCTACATTCATGTATTTGTTGTAGCTGTAGTGAACGCGCCGTGGCAGTGTTCATATCAAGTACTTGCTGAAGAGAAAAGGTAGATAAAGAGAATGAAGAAAACAGTGCACCCATCCCATATATAGGCTACCCACGAAGAGCCTGAGATGCAATATTAAAAGAGTCAGAAAGAATGAAGAAAAATGTGCTGTGACACAGAAAGAGAGCCAGACAAGATAAGAGATAAAGAGAGCCAGACAAAGATAAGAGAGAGAAAGAGAGGTGGACAAAGATAAGAGAGAGAGAGCTAGAAAAAAGATAAGAGAGAAAGCTAGACAAAGATAAAAGAGAGAGAGAGAGAGAGAGAGAGAAAGAGAGAAAGAAAAAGAGAGAGAGAGAGAGATAGAGGCAAAACAAAGAGTGACTGGGAAAGGAAACGGGGAAACCGAGAGAAAAAGAGAGAGAGGGTGTCAGAACAAAAGACAGAAAGGCTTCTCCACTCACCCTCCAGGGAAAGTACTGGTTTTTGTCCTGGCCCAGGCCCAGACTGCCTTGATTATTGCGTCCCCAGCTGTACAGGTCTCCGCGGTCTGGAGGAACAGACACACAGATAGAACATGGGTATTTTTTAGGTAAGAGTTTTACAGCACTAGCAACACAATAAGGTCATATATGAGCTGAAGATTTGAGATGTCACAAGCGAGTAACAAACACAAAATAGAAGGAGGGGAGATAAAGGCGATAGAAGTTTTACACAC
>NW_004797988.1:184311-187668 GCF_000002075.1 Aplysia californica | reverse complement strand
CCCCCCTCTTCCACACAAAACTAAATTAAAAAACAAAGCAAAGCAAAAGCTTTTTAAATAACTTGCCAGTTTGTGCCAGGAGGTAAGTGAGGCCACAGTCGATGTCCACCACACGGGTGTCCGGCGACAGTTCGCTCCGGCCAAAGATGGCCGCCGGGATGAGGTTTGGCTGTGACGTCACCTCCAGAGCGGGGCCTTTACCCAGAATGCCGTAGCCCCAGACGAACACTTCGCCTTGATCTGAAAAGAAATGCAAGAGACATTATTTGGGAAGCCGACAGTTTTCACCTCTTTATGTCAGGGCCAACTCGGACAGAATGAGATATGTGAGGCATGGCGGCGGTGAAATCAGGCGCTCGTCAAAATAATGAAATTAAAGAAATCTGCATTTTTTTGGTCGATGGGCAATTTTTGCAAGTTTTCTTTTTGGCTCAACACCTTTTATGTCCTTTTAAAAACACATATCTGAGTGGAATTCACTGACAAACATTGATTAGAGGCTAAAAAAATTGTACATTTTCAGTTTACAAAGACTCACAGACTATGGAATTTACCAAACTTTGGTGACCATTTTCTCGCTAATTTTACCTCCAAAACCAGGCAACCCTGACCACCTTTCATAGAAAATATTTCGACATCTATGCTACATAGATGGCTATTTTTTCACCAAAAGGAAGGCAAATGAGCAGGCTTTAAGATGATACCAATAATCCCGTCTGCCCAAAAATCGATGAGCGCCTGATTCCACCACATCATAACACATATAGTAGTAGTAGAAAGACAGTAATACTCGTAACATAAATGTTCCCAGTGGATTGTTTGTTTGATTGTTTTAATTGAGGAGATGCACATTAAAAAAAAAAGTTTTAGTAGAGGTTTTACGTCGCTCGCAACTGCATAAGGTCATATGAGCGCCAGAAGATAAGAGGTGTTACAAGAGAGTAACAAATATAAAAAAAGGAAGGGGAGATAAGGACGATAGATGTTTGATAGGAAAAAAGAAGCAAACCACACCAGAGCACCCGCCAACCACCCATGAGATGCACATTGACACAATAACGGTTAAGAGCTGGGCAAAAGTAAGATGGATATACATGAACAACAAAGGGAGAGAAAGAAGTAGGACCAACCAGTGGCACCCTCCAACTATCTGCGTGACGGTGGAGGAATCAAACTCCTGTCTTTTCGTGCGTCAGAAAAAAAAATTGTAATTATTACAGCACTGAGCCCAACAGTCACTTTTTCGTTATTCACATTAATCCAACAGTCATTTTTCGTTATTGACAGTTGACAATATTTAACTGAGAGACAGGAAAATCTGCAACGGAAAGTTAAGCTTAGTTCGTTTGTTTGTTTGAGTAAGGAGAAGCATATAGACACAATAATGATCATCTAGTGCTGGGAAAAGGTAAGACAGACAGACAGACAGACAGACAGAAACAACAGAGGGAAAGGAAAAAAAGTAGGACCTACCAGTGGCATCCTCCAACCATTCACTTGGCTTAGTTAGAGTAAAGAGAAATACAACGAACACAGCAACAGTCAGTTATGCAAGGGGAATATAAGAAGACAGACAAAGACAACAGAGGGTAAGGAAAAAAAGAAGGACCCACCAGTGGTGCCATCCAATCACTCACACAGACAAGACAGACAGATGCAATTGGGGGAAAGAAAAGAACTTTGTAGGACCTACAAGTGAAACCAACCTCCTCCCCCAACCAAAACCACCCCAACAGAAATACAAAAACAACAGAGGGAGAGAAAAGAAAGGGAGGGGGGAGGGGTGTTACACAAGACAGTACTAGAGATCAGCTTTGGCTGGACATGACTGATAGATAACTGTCTTATCCATAGGAGAGAGAGAGAGAGAGAGAGAGAGAGAGAGAGAGAAAGAAAGAGAGAGAGAGAGAGAGAGAGAGACAGACAGACAGACACACAGAGAGAGACAGAGAAAGAGCGGAAGAAAGAGATGGAAAGAGCGTAAGAGAGAAAGAGAGAAAGTGAGAGAGAGAGAGAGAGAGAGAAAGAGAGAGAGAGGGGGAGACAGACAGACATAGAGAGAAGAGACAGAGAGAGAAAGAAAGAAAGAGAAAAAGAAAAAAGAGAGAGAGGAAAAGAGAATAAAAGAGAAAAAGAAAAATGTATATTTACAAACGTTTCACGCATTCATTAACACAATGTATACTATGTAATAGTTCATATAGGGCGCAGACTACTTCGACCCCCGAGCCCCAGGACAGAGCAGACTAGACCTTCTATTCTATTACATAATTCCCCCCCTGCAGCCACCACCATGTTATAAAACCAGTCCCTTAGGCTGCCTTATCATTCCCTGGCAAAATGTCCGCGCCCACCAGGCTACTGTTGCTTCCTTTGCTATATCTAGCAGCACAGATCAATGGTGGACATCAGGTAGGCCAGTTGTGAACTGACATAATGTACTTTTTTCTGTGTGTTTTTCTGTTCCCACTTCCACTAGTAGTATCACCATTAATTGTTTGGCACTCATATGACCTTATGCAGTTTCGAGCGCCGTAAAACCTCTACTAAAACTAATCTAAACCATTAATTGAGTACTTATTACCAATGATATCATAATTACATTATATCATTCATCACCATCATCTTCATCATCACCGATGTAAGCACGATAATAACAATAAAATTTAAAAAAAAAGAAAAAATTGGAGAAGATCTGAGTATCATCCTCATAATAGTAATAGTAATAATAATAATGATGATGATAATAATAATAATAACAACAACAATACAGTAGTGTCCGCTTATGCCAAAACATGGATAATCCGAAACAGTTGTCAGTCAAAGGAAATAAGATCCCTGATTTTCATTCTTTTCATTTGAGCAGCCTCTCTAAATCGAAAACCTGGCAAAGCCGAAGAAATTCCGGCTGTCCTGCAGATTTCCGTTTAAGCGTACTCCAAGGCATCAGTAAAACAATCTATTAAAAAAATATCCCAAACTACCCCCCCCCCTCATTTCCAAGCTACATCAACAGATTGAAGCCGCCAATCTTGACCATGGAAGCTCAGCACAAAGTGATGACGTCAAAACATTGCCGGTGAGAAGTGAGGGGAGAAAGAGAGCACAAAGTGATGACGAAACTCTGGTGACTCTGGCCCAAGGTCAACTGCGAGGCTTCCAACAACACATGGAAGGTGGAGACAAACTCAGGATCTTCAATGGCATTCCCTACGCAACACCCCCTACTGGTTCGTGAATTAGAAAGTTAGAAGAAAGGATCATTTGGTATGCATGTCATCTGGGTGTTCGGGAGAAAGAAAGAGAGAGAGAGAAGGAGAGAGAGAGAAGGAGAGAGAGGGAGGGAGGGAGGGGAGA
>NW_004797988.1:182662-183973 GCF_000002075.1 Aplysia californica | reverse complement strand
TGAAGCACCTAACTGATACACCACAGATACCAGTTCTCAGGAACAGACAAAGTGCAGTTAGTAAGCTCTCAGTAAAAGGCGCGTTAGTTCCAGATATTAGTATGCGACTCTCAGCTGGTCAATAATCCATACGTCATAATATAACGCCGCCAGGTGACCTTCGCTTCAAGCGTCCCAAGCCCGCCAAAAGCTGGACAGGGGTCAGAGATGCCCGTGGCTACGGCGACCGCTGCCCCCAAAGTCCTGCGAGTATCCCGGTCAACAACACAGGCATGAGTGAGGACTGTCTCTACCTCAACGTGTACACGTGAGTGCTCACTTAGTCTGCATTTGCCACACGCCGTGGTGCTATTGTATGAGTTTTACAGTTCTTTGAACACTGTTTGTTTTTGTTTTAGCATGAGTTGCATGGCACTTACAACACAATAAGGTCATATAAGTGACAAAGATTAGAGGTGTTACAAGAGAGTAACAAACACAACAAAAAAAGAAGTAGGAGAGATATGGACGATGGATGTTTGTCCACTGGGACTGGAATCGATGCAACTGTCTAGTTCTTTTTTTTTTCTTTTCTCATCTTCTATACAATTTTCTCTATAACTTTAGGACTGTTTGTCAGCAAAAAGGAGCCCCCCCCCCTCCCTTTTTTTTTATGTCCACAGGCCTACAAAGATAGGTAACCCCATCTCTTCTCTTTTTATTTTCACAGGGTTACAAGGGTAGGTAACCCCATTACTTCCCTTTAATATCCACAGGTTTGCAAGTGTCAGTAACTCCATCTCTTCTCCTTTATAATGTCCACAGGCCGACAAGGGTAGGTAACCCCATCCCGTCCCGGTGGCCTGTGATGGTGTGGCTCCATGGGGGCGGGCTGGTGGGCGGGGCCGGATCCGACTACAACGCTTCCGCCCTGGCACTGAGCGGTGTAGTGGTAGTCACTATCAATTACCGGCTCGGTGTGTTCGGGTTCCTGTCCAACTGGGACACTGAGATGCCTGGAAATCTTGGCCACTGGGATCAGGTAGGCAATTTAGGTCTCGTCTCAGTTCTTGTCCTATCTCATAGTCTCAGTTCTTGTCTTGTCTCACAGTCTCAGTTTTTGTCCTGTCTCAGTTCTTGTCCTGTCTCAGTTCTCGTCCTATCTCATAGTCTCAGTTCTTGTCCTGTCTCACAGTCCCAGTTCTTGTCCTGTCTCAGTTCTTGTCCTGTCTCAGTTCTTGTCCTGTCTCACAGTCCCAGTTCTCGGCTTGCCTCACAAGCTCAATTCTTCTGTCTCAGCTCTTGTGTAAATAATACTTTACCCACTTCTGA
>NW_004797988.1:173365-182513 GCF_000002075.1 Aplysia californica | reverse complement strand
GTTCTTGTCCTGTCTCACAGTCTCAGTTCTTGTCCTGTCTCACAGTCACAGTTCTTGTCCTGTCTCACAGTCTCAGTTCTTGTCCTGTCTCACAGTCACAGTTCTTGTCCTGTCTCACAGTCTCAGTTCTTGTCCTGTCTCACAGTCTCAGTTCTTGTCCTGTCCCATAGACTCAGTTCTTGTCCTGTCTCAGTTCTTGTCCTATCTCAATTCTTGTCCTGTCTCACAGTCTCAGTTCTTGTCCTGTCTCACAGTCTCAGTTCTTGTCCTGTCCCATAGCTCAGTTCTTGTCCTGTCTCAGTTCTTGTCCTATCTCAATTCTTGTCCTGTCTCACAATTTCAGTTCTTGTCCTGTCTCACAGTCTAAGTTCTTGTCCTGTCTCAGTTCTTGTCCTGTCTCACAATCTCAGTTCTTGTCCTATCTCATAGTCTCAGTTCTTGTCTTGTCTCACAGTCTCAGTTTTTGTCCTGTCTCAGTTCTTGTCCTGTCTCAGTTCTCGTCCTATCTCATAGTCTCAGTTCTTGTCCTGTCTCACAGTCCCAGTTCTTGTCCTGTCTCAGTTCTTGTCCTGTCTCAGTTCTTGTCCTGTCTCACAGTCCCAGTTCTCGGCTTGCCTCACAAGCTCAATTCTTCTGTCTCAGCTCTTGTGTAAATAATACTTTACCCACTTCTGACTAGATGGGGTCATTACTCAAACACCAGAGGGCACAATATAATGGAAGCGCATAACCACTGCACCGCACACTCAAGTTTCAAGTCATCATTTTTGTAGTTCAGTTCATCAATTTTGGGCAGTACGATAAAGCATTACATAAATAAACTCTCTCTATCAATTCTTCATGGGTGGTTTAAAGGGTGCCGCTGATTGGTCCAACATGTTAACTTCGTGTCTTTACTTTGGAGTTTGTGTGTCTTACTTTTTTCTATCTCTAAATGAATGTGATTGTATCAATGTGCTTCTCTTTATTCAAACTCAATCCCCTTTCCACCCCTACCCCTTTCATATCTTCTTCGTGGGCAACAGCTTCTTGCCCTTGAGTGGATACACCAAAACATAAAAGCCTTCGACGGTAACCCCAGCAAGGTCACGCTGTTCGGACAGAGTGCAGGTGCATTCAGCGCGTCCCTTCTCATGCTTCCGGTCCAGACCCAGGGGCTGTTTTCTCGCGTCATCATGCAGAGCGGGTCTTCCCTTACCCCCAGCGCAGTGCGCACCCCGCATCAAGCCGCCACCAAACCCCGCTTTTCCACACTACTGTTCAACTATTTGAATTGTTCGGCATCATCATCCTCCTCCTCCTCCTCCCAAAATGTTCCCTCCTTCCAATTACTTGCATGCCTGCGGAGCCTCAGCACACAGGAAATCCTGAACGCTGGTGTAGGAGTATACAAAAATCTCGACCCTGACGACTTTGACATTTTTCCTCACTCACGGTCTGGGGACGAGCTGGTGAAAAGATCACCCCTGACAGATCTGAGGGATGGACGCTTCCACGATGTGGACACTATGCAAGGTTTCTGCAGTGAGGAGATGGCCACGGTGGTTGCTGACCCTGACAACGACGGCATAACCAAACAGGAATTTCTTCAAACCCTCGGAAGTTTCATCGGTTCCTGGACAAAACCTGATGACAAACGGCTCATCCTGCAAGATGCGGGGATCGTCTTTTTGTCCAACATCACCGACCCCATAGCCAGAAAATCAAAACTTATCAATGTTATCTCTGACACGATGTTTGCCACACCCACAGTACTCGAAGCTGATCTTTTAAATAAAAATCCTCGCAACCAAGGTCCCATTCTGTCCAACCAAGCACCTGCCAAACACTTCCTCTATAAGTTCTCGTACAAACCCTTCTCTTCCACTCCATCAACGATGGGAGCGACTCACGGCTGCGAACTTCCTTTCCTATTCGGTAACCAAGACCAAAGATCACCATCTATCTCCAACACAGAGGACAAAGCACTATCTCAAGAACTTGTCACCATGTGGAGCAACTTTGCAAAATACGGCACACCGACGCCCAGGCCAGTAGGCGGAGTCTCTTGGCCAGCTTACACATCCACTGACCAACGTCTGCTGCATGTACGACAAGCTGGACTGAGTGTGGAGCCTCTGGACCGGTCAGTCATTGACCAAGTCTATCAGATTGTTGTTAAGCATCTATGGCCTTACTTGGATAAAACAACGAGTACCATTATCGGTTGACCTACTTAATACCACCACAGCAAATCATCTCACACAAGCAGACATATACATACGTATACACATACACACACACACATATACGCACACAGATGCACACACACACACACTTTTCTCTGAAACCATAGCTGAGGAAAATCTGGATCTTCAGTAAAAACCAGGAGTCTGGATGCAGCATAAATATTACAAGTATAAAAGTACCAGTGTCTCACTTTTGTGTCTTATCTCATTTAAATTCCGAATGTGCTTTTTTTGTGTGCCAAAAATTTTACAAGAAAACAGCCACATGGTTAGGGATACTTTACTTTATTTCCCCATTCAGCGGACATCCTATTTCTAGCCTGTCAATATGGTTAGAAATAAGACTACCGATATACTGTATATAATGCCCACCTAGTGACGGTTAAATCTATAATAATGTCATATAAATTCTAAAATTCTCCCCCTCCACTGCTTCTACTCAACACAATTTCTATGAATATCTATAACAGCAGCAAAGACCATGAAAAAGCTATAGCTTGTTGAGGTAGATACGAAAAGTCAGTTGCCTGGTCAGTTTGAAATTGTACAAAAAAGTCTAAGAAAACAGCACAAAAACTTGAAAAGCTGAACATGTCGTGATGAAAACATCTATCTAGCTGATTAGGTCTATCTACGAGTTGTGAAAATTCGTTACTGTTGGCGAGTTTGTGTCATGACCCATCAGTTACTGCCACTGGCGTATATCACGACAAAAGCCGGTCTGTTTTTACAATAAAACATTTTTTAAGCACAACGGTTGTTTTCTTGTCCTTTTTGACACTGTTGGTTACCGTGAGCCTGGGGTACAGGTGCCTTTCTCTAAATCAAAACTTCTCAGCAAGTTTGAAAAAAGGGAAGAGCATCGAACATAATAACTGCTACTTAGTACAGTAAGAAAAGAAAGACAGATACAGTTGAGCCTGTTTTAATTCCTGTGACCTGTCTAAGACAATTACCTGTACAAACAACCACTTCTGACTTCTTCCCTCGCGTTTTTTTTTCCTACATTATAATGACACTGATCAAGATGTCCACCTTTATAAGAAAACTACTTTTCTCCTCAATAATGGATGGCCATCTTGGAGGATAGACAAAAACAACAGAGGGAGAGGAAAAGAAATTCAACTTACCAGTGGCACCCTCCAACCACCCTAATCAACAGAAACAAGGCACACCAAAGCAAGCGCCACAAACAAAAACTGACCGTTGAGCAGAGCACACATCGAGCCCCCAGCAACAGCTTTGACCACCTTCCCACAAATCTCTGTCGGCAAACGGCGTGGGACATTGACTTGCGATTCACTCGTGATGCTGGCAAGTTGGCTATACTCCGAGTTTCCCCAGCCGAACAAGTCGCCTTTATCTGTACACAGGGTGGAAGGAAAAAAAAAAGAAGATATGTTATACCTCAAGATGTCTACACTACTTTGACTTCAACACTGATATCATCAGGATACCGGTGTTTATCTTACCACCATCTAGACAATGGTGGAATATCTTACCACCATCTAGACAATGGTGAACATCTTACCACCATCTAGACACTGGTGAATATCTTACCACCATCTAGACACTGGTGAACATCTTACCATTATCTAGACACTGGTGAATATCTTACCATCATCTAGACACGGACTGGTGAACAACTTACCACCATATGGACATTGGTGAATTTTACCCCATTATTTTCCCTAAACTCAAACTCTTCTTTTTTTAAGTTTTAGTAAGAGTTTTACAGCACTTGCAACACAATAAGGTCATATAAGAGCCAAAGATTAGAGGTGTTAGAAGAGAGTAACAAAACATAAAAAGAAGGAGGAGAGATCAGGACGATAGATGTTTGATAGGAAAGAAGAAGCAAACCACACCAGAGCATCCGCCAACCACCCACTCAACCTATTCTACTAGCATCTGTGGCAGATGGTTTGGCTCTGCACCTCCACTCTTTACCCTATGAACACGTCAGTTTGATTCCCGAGAGGTGAGGCTTTTTACTAAAATCTAATATCTCCTTCCGTATGCTTTGATGCCTTGACCCCCCTCAGCCCAAACTGGTCCTGACAGACAGGGTCAAAGCTGCCTGCTTCCTAAAAGATTATAAAATTCTGTCAAGGGGAGGTAAAATTGAGACAGATTTGAAGTACAGTTGTCTCCCTTATACACAGCTTTATGCCTCACTTTCCATTTCATCAGAAATTTAAGATTTACATATACAAATTTTAATGTCAATGTATTGAACCTTCAATCAGATTTGATCAGACATTCAGTACGGTCTTAGTTAAATGGTAACCCTGCATCTATAACTAACGATGATATAAATGAAGTCATGATTCGCTCGAGAGCTCAGGCAGAGTGGCACTGTGATAGATTTGCCAAGGGTAGACAGAGAGGAAGTAGACTGCTCAAGTACTACTCATCTCCCTTCAAATCTTGACTTCCTTGATATGCTCCAAAGGAAAGACTTCATCAATATAATCAGGGAAGCTGTAAGGGTGTGTCTTAGAGTTTTACGCATGCTTTAGGGAGATAGTTTCTGTTGCATTAGTAGAAATAACAATGCTGAGTCTTTTCCTTAGGGACCAATAACAATTTTTACTTTGATTCTTTTTTTTTTATAGTAGAGGTTTTACGGCGCTCGCAACTGCATAAGGTTATATGAGCGCCAAGGGGTGGGTGTCAACAGAGAAGTCTTTACAGGGAATCAGACTTAGACTGCTCACCTCTCTAGCTTCAACAACACAAGGTCAGCTTCGACTATCAAGGCACCCCGGAAATAGCAGTTCACAAGAGAGTGACTAACATACAAAAAAAGTAGAGGAAAATGACAATAGTAAGGATCAGGAAAGAAAAAGCAGCAGTTCCCTGTTGTAGATCAGGCATAGTTATGAGCGTGACATGAATCAGCCCATTTACAATTCTACTATGCTTCAACGAGAAATGTCCCCCCTTTGGGAATGGCCTAAAGACACTTCAGTCAGTGGCACTGCCCCGGGGGGTCTTTGATTCTTATAAAAGTGAAAACCATATAAGACAGGAATATGTTATTCTAAAAAGACAGATGCTTAGTAGTTGTAAGAGACAAGATAAAGGTCAGGCAGAAAAAAGGCAGTGATGACAATACATCAAAGTAAATAATATGAGTCAACATTTTAGGGAGGATGTTTTTAAGAGCTATTCCATAATCAGAGGTGTTGCACATCCTTTGTGACTTTTCAACCTTGTAAGGAGAGGCAAAATAAACAGTACCACAAAAAAAAAATCACAACATTTCACATGAAAATAACATTAAGACTATGAAATTATTTACACAAAACAGGTAAATAAATAGGATGGAATTCCCCCCCCTGCAGAGAGGTGATTTCCTCGTTCTAACTCTCTCAGCTGTAGGGTAGTAAGACTCACCAGAAACAGCCAATGTGCAGTCTCCTTTGGCGCTCACTGACACAATAGTCTCCCCTTCTACATCGCCCCGCACCAGCTGAGGTCTGGCGGTGATGTTGTAATGGCCAACACCTATACAGAGACACACAGGACAGGCTGTTTAGTTTTAGTAAGAGTTTTACAGCACTTGCAACACAATAATTAATGTCATATAAAACCCGAAGAATAGATGAGTTACAAGAGAGTAACATACACAAAAAAGAAGGAGGAGAGAAAAGGACCATAGTCGTTTGATAGGAAAGAAGGAGCAAACCCCACCAGAGCACCAGAGGACAGACTGGACATGGAATTTTAGTAAACAGACTCACAAGCCTACAATAAGGGTCATTTAGTGCTGGGAAAAAGCAAGACAGACAGAAGCAAAGGAGTAAAACTTCCCACCTCCAGAATCAAACTCACATCTTCTATGAGCAACGAAGATTTGCTTAACTACTACACCACAGCTGGAGGAAAAACTTATGTGCAGGCCCCAACCTAAATACTTGTCAGAGTTACAAAGAAGCTATAGTGGTTAATCCTCTTTCCCCTTCTTCAATGGGAGACAAGGACGTTTTCCACATCAATGATCAGGCAGTTCTCAGGCAAAAGAAGCCCACTGATATATCAACTTAGACAAAAGAAACCCATTGATATATCTACTCACACAAAAGAAACCCATTGATATATCTACTCAGATAAAAGAAATGCATTGATTTATTTACTCACACAAAATAAAAGCATTGATATATATTTACTAAGACAAAAGAAATTCATGGATAATATGATCAAACCAGACAAGAAAAGCCCATCAATGTGACCAAACATGATTATTTGATGAGACGATGCAAAGAATTGGAGCAACCAACACATAGAGACCGCCTAAGGCACAGACTAACTGAGTCTCCAGACATACTTATATCACAGGAGAAAGAACAAACCGATTTTCTAGAAACTGGTGGCGAGAGACAGCGACAGATGCTTTGATCGGATGACTGTTCGGCACATGCATTTGTCTGACAGTGGGGATAGAAACAGAAACAGAAATGGTACCTCTTTGCAGCTACTCAAAGCTTTAAAACATCAGAGAGAAATTTGGAGTTAAATGGTTGGTGCCACAGGCCCGAATTTTATCACGGTGCCCTCTGACCCTCCTCCCCTAGCCCCTACTGACCGGTCTGACCGTCGGCTCCCAGGCCACAGCTCCACAGCTGGCCAGTCGCTGTCAGGAACAACGTGTGGTCTTGCCCACACACCACCTGCAAATCGAGCATACGAAAGTTGAGAAAAGCGTGCATGTTTACTTTGATCAACAAATTGGTGTTGTAATTTATCATAGTTTTACACCACTTTTAACACATTGTAGATCAGTCAAGTGGGTTGCTTTGACTCTGCCAGAAAGGCATTTGAGTAGGAGGCTCATTAAACTTCTTTTCATAGATTATAAATGGCCTCCGCCAAAGCTCAGAGAAAACTAAAACCATGTCAACTAATAGATTACATGGTTTTATGAAAGCAAATCAAAGTACACTACATTATTATTAATAACAATAGATTGCATTAACATAGCGCTCTATCCCATACTAAAATTTTATAAGCTACTCTGCTCTTCCACCCTTGACTACTGTAATTCTGTTCTGTCGGACATTTCATGTGAACGAATGAGGAAATTGCAAGTGGCCCAAAATAACACTGCAAGACTAGTGCTGAAGAAAAAGAAGAAAGATCCTCCATCAAAAATGTTAAAAGCTCTGCATTGGCTTCCAGTTGATAAAAGAATCCAATGCAAAGTTTCTACCATCTGTTATAAATGTCTTAACGATAAAGCCCCATCATATCTAGCTGAGCTTTTAACACTGTATGTTCCATCTCCTCAGTTGCAACCATCAACAGAAGCAACAAAATTCAGAGCCCCTAGAATGAAATTACAATCTTTTGGCAAGAAAAATTTCTCATTTTTTTGTCCCTAAAATCTGGAACTTCTTGCCCCAGGAACTCAGAGAAAGAACAAATTTTCATAGGTTTAAGAGATAGCTCAAAACTCATTTGTTTAATTCTTATTTTAAGTGTGTTATTAAGTGCTGATAAGTTTTGTTTTTACTACTGTCCTTTCATGTGTATAATTAATGTATGGCTGTGAAAGTTGAACTGGTTTTTCTTGTTTCTGTGAAATATTTTCTCTTGTGTTAAATGATCAAGTGATTGGTGTAAAGCACTCAGAGCTTATACTAGTATGAGAAAGAACGCTATGTAACTGCAATCTATTAATAATATTATTATTACTATTACCCTGGCAGGAAATGTAGAAGAATAACACAACAAAAAGTGTGGATATAAGTTGTTAGTCTATAGCTTTCCCTTGAGTCTTTTAGATCCAGAGGTGCCTGTATTGCCATAAGTCAGACCCACAAGTGCCTAGAAGGGTCAAGCAAGATTGACAATCAAATAAGGTCTTCGATACTTTACACTGACCTTGACAACATCCTCGGGAAGGTCGTGCAGCTTGTTTACGGTTTGGTTTTTACTGGACGGAAAAACGAATTGATTATGTAATGATGAATTGCACTTCCATTTGTTCAGTTGCTAATTATAAACAAAGGAAATGATCCTGGATAAATGATATGTGTGTGGAATCAGGTGCTCGTCAAGTTTTAGGTATATGGAGACATATTGGTATATTCTAAAACCCTGTATATTGAGTTTTACGGCACTTGCAACACAATAAGGTCATATAAGTACTGAAGAATAGATGTGTTACAAGAGAGTAACATACACAAAAAAGAAGGAGGAAAGATAAGGACGATAGATGTTTGATAGGAAAGAAGGAGCAAACCACACCAGAGCACCTGGCAACCACCCACAGGTACAGATTGGGATTATAAGAAAATTGAACAGAAGTAGAAGGAGCAGAAGATGCAAAAGTGCCGGTCATACAACTGACGTTTCTCACCTGAAGTCCTCGCCTTCTACTACCGGCCGCCCACACTGACCACTAGCGTTGTTGCCTAGGGTAAACACTGAGACAAGACGAAAACATTAATGTACTTGAAATACAACTGAAATGTAATAAAAAAACATCCATGCATACCCATTATATGAATGGATACAAATTTGTATACACATAAATATAAATATTCTCTCTCTCTCTTAA
This sequence comes from Aplysia californica, assembly GCF_000002075.1. Taxonomy (NCBI): domain Eukaryota; kingdom Metazoa; phylum Mollusca; class Gastropoda; order Aplysiida; family Aplysiidae; genus Aplysia; species Aplysia californica. Next base: position 173,717 of record NW_004797988.1, on the reverse strand, counting down.
ACACAAACACCCTAACATGTAGCCTAATCCTTGTTTAAACAATTATAAAAGAAACAATGAAATCCTTACATGATTCCAGACAATATCAAATCTTTAACGACAGTAGTTTGATCATTACCTCCTTCGTCTTCCACCACAATGGCCGAGTGTGCTCTCCCGCAGGACATAGACACAACATTGAGATCATCAGGTCTCTGTGCTGGTAGACGTAGCCTTCCCGGTTCGATGAGCTGATCCAGAACTCGACCTGGCAATACAAGGAGAAACAGATGACAATGTTTGGGTATAGAAAAACAACAATTATACCAAAACAGGCCCTGTGTAAAAAAAAATAATTAATGAAATTAATAAA
>NW_004797988.1:169829-172756 GCF_000002075.1 Aplysia californica | reverse complement strand
TATGTGGGGAGGGAATGAGAGGAAAGAAAAAAAAAGGTAAAGAGAGGATAAAGAAAAATAAACAGGATTACCACAACATGAGCTGCACAACACTGGGACTCACTAATCCAGCCGCAATCCGTGAAAAGTAGAAGAGACAACACCAGGTTTCACCCTGTACTGGACACAAACTAGTCAGCTTTTTTTTTTTTAGTTTAGTACGGGGTTTTACGGCGCTCGCAACTGCAAAAGGACAAACTAGTCAGTGACAAAACACCCACCTGACCCTCTGGGAGTCTCATGATAGCCCAGCTGTGAATCAGTATTGACCCCTGTCCCCAGCAACAGCTTCTTGTCTTGATACTGTGCGTGTATGAGGGAGAATCCGTGACCACAGGCGATGTTCAAGGGCTGCAGACAGAGACAGACACCAGCCGTAGTGGCACTTCAGATCTCATCATTATAGGCAATCTTTCTGAGGTTAGAAATTCTTTAACATTTTCCTGTTTAACGTCTTAAGGACCAGTAACCATCTTGCAGCTGGCAGATTTGTCTGGATCATGGCTGTCAACTAAGCTCTCAGACAAAAAACCATATATCTACAACTTTAATTAGAACAGTTTTCGTTCGGTTGAGCACCTGTGCGACAGCTGTAAGCAAGGAGCATGCAACATGTTAACAATGCCACAGGAGTAGCGCACAACGAATCGAGCAAAACATTTTTGAAGGTACCGAAGAAGGATTACATTTTCACAATTTCAAAAGATGTTTTCTGTACTCAGTGCTGGTGAATTCGAGCAGACCCTTATATTTACAGAGTCTTTCTCAACATAACAGACCATGACTGTCTCCTTTAAAATAGTTTATAATTTCCAGTGCAATTACTATACTTGGGACTACTTCCAACAAGCAGTTCAGGTAGGCATATTCATATTTCAAGCACATCGAAAGTACACGACATCAGCTCAGGCAGTACGTACGACATGTATCACACTGGACTGCAACACAGGTGACTTTGGCCTCAATTCGTCTTGTTTGGATAGTTTTTACATGAAACATTTTTTGGAATAACGAAAAAACCCCAACCTATTACAACTTATAGCGCCAGTGAGAGTGTACCTAGTTCCAGAACAATATATTATGAACACTGAGGTTAAACTGCCTTTTCTTCTGTGTAACAAATTCTTTTGAAAACATTCTGTAGTACTACATAATCAGTGGCTCACGAAAGAGATAATACTTAAACAACACGGCTCATAAAAAGACTACAACTTGTCTTACCTTTAACTTGTGAATGTCAAAAAACCTGACACGAGCTGGTCTGTTGATTTTGTTGATTGCAAACTGCTGTTTATCAAATTTTAAACTTGGTCTCATATAACTGGCAATGCCTGAAAAACAATGAAATTTTTAATATGTTTACAATCATTTTTATCATCATGTCTGTTCACGAGAGAGAGAGAGAAAGAGAGAGAGAGGGAGGGAGGGAGGGAGGGAGAGAGAGAGAGAGAGAGAGAGAGAGAGAGAGAGAGAGAGAGAGAGGAGAGTAGGAGGAGGAGGAGAGAGAGAGAGGAAGAGAGGAGGAGGAGAGAGAGGAGAGACATAGAGAAAAAGAGGAGAGAGAGAAAGAAGGAGAAAGAAAGATAAATAGTTAAAATAGACAGAACTCACAAGGACAGACAGTGAGACTGAGAGTTAGACAGACAAACAGAGGCGGTGATACATAAGTCGAGATGTAAATGGAGAGAGAGTGAGAGAAAAAAAAAGAGTAAAGAAAAAATGAAAGATGTCACATTATATACTCCTCTGTACACAACTTTAGGCCAGAGTGATCAAAGATAAATTATGGATTGTGAACATATTTTTGCAGTTTTTCCAAGAAAAAACATCCAATTACATTTTCACAGATAAAATTCTTTCCTGAAAAAACAAAAAACAAACTGGATTACCTAAAGCTCCTGATGCAGCTAGTCCCCAGGCATACACTATCCTCGATTTTGAAGCCTGCTCACCAACATACACATTTTCCTGTGCCTTTCTCTCCTCCTGCTTCCTCTTTCGCTGACTGTACTTTGTCCTTTTCTGAGTCTCCACAATAGACGCCCACTGAGTCAGCACTGCTGGGTGATGTGAGAGACATCTTGTGCACAAGAAACGTGGAGGAATAGAAAAACACTTCTGGTACACCGCCATGCTGAAAGAAATAATATAATTTATAAAAAGCCTGCTCGCCAGCTCCACTTGGACTCAAGTCCGATTAAATTTATAAATATGGGTTTATCTATTCGGACTCGGATCCGAAAAAATGTTTTATTTATTTGGATTCAGCTTCTAAGTGAGTTATGTGAGTGTAATGCGGTTACACAATATAACTGTCGTCAGGGGATTTTGATTTTAACATATTATCAGAACTAGAACTAGAATTAATATATATTATAAGAATCACCTACTAGGACTGTGTAATTGTGTCAAAAGGCAAAAGACTGCACTCTCATTGCCCACTGGCAGAGTTTGCGCACATGGTAACCGACAACTTGGGGTCTTTAAACCACCACTACAGCATCATCATTACTTCGACCATCATTTGTCTTTCCACTTATTTAATTTCATTTTGTTGTGTGTTATAGACCTAGTTTTTCTGTAATTAATTTTTTACGAAAAATTACATCGCACAAATTGAAAGCCCTGGCCTCTTCCTGACACTAGGCCTGGGCAGAAACCGAATAAATTATTCGAATAACCGAATACGAGCCCAAAACTAGGTCTCCGGTTCATTTTTCCAAAAACTAAGTACCTAGTTTGAAACTAGGTACCTGTTTCTAAACTAGGTATCTAATTTCTTATTCGTTTTTTCGCTATTGATTCGCTTTCAGAAGCGGAAGAGTGACGTGTCCTTGGCATTGCACAGAGGGTGTGGGACGGAGAAAAAAGGAGGGGGTAGGCGAGGA
>NW_004797988.1:166419-168081 GCF_000002075.1 Aplysia californica | reverse complement strand
TCTATCTAATCTAGTCACTCCGATGACTTCGCATATAAAGTAAATAAAGACATGAATAAAAAAGGAAATAATATAGATCTAGATTTAGATGTCAAATTATGTGAGAAGTCAAGAAGTTTAACTTAAATTGACATTGCAGAACTCAGTGTGACAAATGAAATGAGACAGATCTTTAATTATGGACTGATGAGGCTGAGGCCCAGATCTACAGACTAAAACTAAAGTAAATGACAATGGTTCTCTCAATCCCGCGGTTTCTGTTTCACTCATCACATTCACTTCACAGCTCATCGCACAAACACACAGGCAAGTTTGCCCCACAGCAAGTGGTCAAGCCTTTATTCATTACCTCTAGGACTAGGATATCTTGCCTTCGCAGCGGCAAGCAGGCAAGGAGGCAAGGAAGTCAGGCAGGGCAGGGGAATCGATAAAATAAAATATTTTAGTCCTGCCATTTGATTCTGGAGGATAACAGTGGTCACAACCACTTTACTGGTATGTTTTGACTGCTCTCTTGATTTCCTATACACCTAAAATAGATCTTAGTTGTTGTTTTACAAAAAGAAAGAAAATCGAAAAAAACTTGAACATTATTTTCATAACAGACAGTTGCATAAAACAATTTGATATTATGAACAATTTAAGCTAAGATACTTTTTTGTCTTAATGTAAGCTTTTGCTACATAAATTACTAGCTAGATGAAAAATGATTTTATTTTGTTTTAAAAGCTATTCCATTTAGCTTTTAAAATTATTTCTTTTTACGGTGTCGTTATTAGTTCTTATGCCACTCCAAGATATTCGACATGATGTTCTAATCTAAATAAAATTTGGTGTTATTTTCAAACAAATTGAAGTAAAAATAAGTTTTGAAGCTTTATATCTGCTTAAATTTGAAAGAGGCACAATACACAATAATATATCTGCATAATAAACTCAACTACTATTCATAAAAATAAACTGGGATTCAGATACAGAAAGACACCTACAGTTGTACTTCCTTCTGGGCCCAGCCAGGCGAAAGGCGATAAGAAATTGAATAGGCCCACACAGAAACAGTGTTTTCGTACCTGTATTGGACGTTAATTTCTCTCGCGGGGATTGTTTTGTGTAGGTGAGTGTGTAATTTGCTTGTTTATGTTGGTTTTTGAAAAGATTCATAACTTGTTCAAGTTTGTATTCATAACATAGCTTCAGGTCTGTTACCCGCGGTGGTGTAACTCTGTAATTGTAACAGTAACTTACGCGGTAGAGGGGATAGTACAACCTATTTTCGATAGTTATGAGAAGAGGCAATTAATTACAGGCTATCCACCCTGGATCTAGATGTAGAGAATCTAGAGATATAGATCTATAGATCTGGAAATCTATATTTATTTAAATGACCTGAAATTCGTTTGTGGAAACAATGGAGAACAGAAACTGACGGTAAATTTTTACTTTCACTACCGCACACAGATGCACTGTTTCAGGGGTCAAACTGCTGCTGTACTGTTTGCTGCAGATCACACATAAAGCCACTAAAACTGTCGCAAATCAATTATTTTCTAGACAATTTCAAATCTAACTGTAAAATATCAAATTATGGGTAAAAATTATGGGCATGCCCCCCTGTAACCCCCCGGATTTTCTTTTACCCCAGCAGTGGGGCAAGCCCCCCTG
>NW_004797988.1:138661-164574 GCF_000002075.1 Aplysia californica | reverse complement strand
AATAGGAATGGAGGGCTTGACATCATACTTCAGGATTTAAAAAAAATAATGATTAAACAGACACACGTGCACTCACACACAAAGGGCATAAGTTTACATGTACATTTATATAATTTATAGAAGTCTGGAAATTTTTTTAGTCAGCTTGGTTGTCACCCTGGACTCATTTGTTGTTGATCCTGATTTTTTCCCCCCCCCAAATCCCGAATCCCCCCCCCTTAAATCCTGATTTTTAAAATTTCATAGAGTGGCAGGTCTGAAACTTGTAGGGACCGTAGATGGTAAGGATTACTCCAATCCAGTGTGTCCACAGGTGGCAGATAGTGGAACGGCCTCTAGATATAGATCTTAGCTGCGAATATCTAAATAAGCAGTCGCAGACCAAATGGCGGTGAGGATGGAGGGCGCGGTGAAGACTATGGTGTGGCATCCCATTCTTCATTCAAGTGAAATGTAAAATTAAATACCCTAAGTGCCCGGTGAAAGACTTAAAAATTTACCCCCAAAAATTCGAAAATATTACCCAATGTTAGGACAAAAATGCCAATTTCTTCGATTTTATTATTTTGCCGAATGCCTGATTTCACCACTCTTTGCAACACATGAACAACTGCCGTGCTACAGAAATTATGAAATGGTTCACTGAAACGCTCTATAATAATATAGTACTGTTAATTTTTCATATAAATTCTTCTATAGCTAGTTCACTTTTGTCCACGTTAAACAATTCTAGCTCATAATTTAGTAATATACCAATAGTCGTGTAACTTTGCATGGCATTTCTGGAGGCCAGCGACCAAACATAAATATTGGAGGAGAAAAATTTTGATACAGTTTACACATTTCTTTATTTGGCATTTTGTTAAATAGGCTACCACCCTTTGGGTGCATGCACAAGATCTCATGATCTACTGTGATCTGGCCTTGTCAGTTTCATACCAAATCTGTCTAGACATTTCCTCATGTCTAGAAAATTACACCTGACTGCTGGACCATGTGTTTCATTGGCATGCGTTTGAAGCATTTCAGTATGATGTTTATGAAATAGGTCAACTTTTCAGTGTTTTAGGTGTGTGTTACTTGTAAATTTATTATTTTAATACCACTTTTCTAACGTCTAAGAATATGTGTCGGAGCCTTAGCTTGCAGTGACCTTTATAAATGGGCTTCTAGATTCTGTTGGTCATCCAACTTTCAGACCTGTATGCAAAGACCTTAAAGTCTTAAGATTAGACCGCGATTTGTTTTTATCTTGGACTTGTTTTAACTGACAGATTCAAAGTGAACAAACAAGCAAGCTGTAGTAGCAAGTGGTGGCCGCTTGGGCTCAGTGAGCCTCATTCCACCTCCGGTCACGCAAAGTTCTTTTGGGTTAACTATACATGACATCCTTAACAGGGCTTGAATTAGGTGTTCAAGAGGGCAGGCAAAAATTGCCTAGGTGTGGCCTAAAAATCAGAGGGCATCGAGGCAATTTGCTAGGGCACCAAGGCAAAATTCACTGGGGATCATTTTGTTGATTAAAGTTGGTAATACTGGGTCATGCATCACAGCGTTTATAACGATACAATTTATTCTTACTCTCTACAAAAGTATAAAGTTATTGGAACATTATAAAATTTGTAAAATTATGAATGAAAAGTAAGTAGAATCTAAATCACAGTAAAATCACATCAAAACAAAAGCACTAAAAGTAATAGTTTTAAATCAGACGATCACGATTGCATCTGACATAAATGCCTTTATGACTACCCCTCACTGATTGGATTAAATGCATGTGTATGACTGTTGGAAATAGGGCACAATAGAAAACAGTGAATGATTTGACCAGTTAGGTGAGACATTGGTCATTAATGAGATTCAAACAGAGTGGTTTTCAGGCGGTGTAGTGATAAAATGAAAACAAATTTTGAACTTGCATGTAAGAAAATGAGGAGTGAAAACAACTTATGAACTTGTATGGAAAAAAAAGAGGGAATAACTAAAAACTGTTGTTAAACAGTTATGAGGTTATGACTATGATAAGTGAAAACAAGTTTTGGAAATATGTCTTAAAGTGTGTTGTATAAAAAAGACCTAAACAATCAGCATGTCATATGACTTAATGACTGGATCAGAATATTGAAAATATGTTTGGCACACACAATATAGAAAAAGACTGGCTTACTGAGGTTTGGTTATCATTGGTGTGAGTGTGTTTGCACTAGCCCTGACAAAATTGACACAATTGTCAAGCTGAGCAGTGTCTGACTGAAGTTTTGATGAGATTTCAGACAACTCTGACAGGATGTCTTCATACACCCCCCCACCCCCCCTTCCTCACGTGTATCTTAAAAAAAAAAAATCAATAATTTCCCCCTATTCCGGAGTCCCATACTTCGCGGCATTCAGACTTTGAATGAACTTTGGTGACCCTAACAACCGGTGCTCACACGATGCCGTATCTTGTGATGTAGTTTCAATGACCGGTCACGATGGCGAACCCGACAAGACGCTTGTACATTGTATAACTTTCTTTTCTTTTTTACCCCACAAGTGACAGCACAGGACAAATTATATTGATTTATTTTCATGGCGTCACATTAAAAAGAATTAAAAACAAGGGCACGGCAAAAATTGACGCGGTTGACCCTGTGATTTTAAGGGCATTGCGGCAAATTGCCGCAGTCTATTTCAAGCCCTGCATTAATTTTTTTGGTCATATTATTATGTGCTTGGCTGAATGATCAGTGACACAGGTCGTAATTTTAAAATATTTGGAATTAAATTTGATTTTAAAAGAAGCTCATCAATAAAATGAAGACAAAGACAAGTCACGGCATTGTTTGTTTTGACAAAGAATAATCTTGAGATATTTTTCATTTTCAGAGGACAATGGCTCGGGGTCAGCAAAAAATCCAGTCCCAGCAGAAAGCAGCTGCAAAGAAAGCAGCCGATGCCAAGAAGGGTGGGAGCTTCCAGGATCAGAAGAAAGCAGCAGCAAAGGCCCTCACTCACAGTTGTCCTGTGTGCAAGGTAAACTAGGTTCCAAAAATTGAAAAACTAACACTACAGCATGGGTCATGTGAAGCGTGCTGACAAAATTAGTTACTTCTCGGATACAAGCCTTAAGGAAATAGATGCATCATGCTTTTAGGTGAAGTTTTTACAATAAGTATGAAATTATTAAAGACAGGTTATAGTTAAAGAACGTGGCATCAGTAGAAAATCTAAAATTTGACCCTTACATGTCGTATTTTGGCCAATATCTCCTTTTGTGGATTGCGAGAAGGAACTCACTTTGGTCAGCACGTCTCAATATGTTTTACAAACTCTAGTTGATTTTGATGTTCTATGTGGAGGTGGTTGTCTGTGTGCAGGGGGTGAATGGAATTCAAAATGCAGTCTGATGTGAAGTTTCAAAGTAGATTCATGTAGTAATTGCAAAGTAAGAGTAAATGTGTCTCCTTATGTGCGGCAGGATGTTTTGTCGTGCATGACAGTCACTAGCGATGTGTATCCTTTTGTGCAGCCACATCGCGCCAAAAGTTTCAGATACAATCGGCGAAAGCAACAAAGCTGTCCGCTTATATTATATGCGCGGCGCAACGTTTTTGTATCTGTCTTAATAAAACCCTATCCGTACGTCATGTTTTACTATCATATATATATATCCATACAAAGTGGGGAACTCTGTGCCACCACTTTCAAAAAAGGAAGTTTACTCGTTAATTCGATCCGTACGCTTTGCATAGCAGTTAGTCAAAATGATTTTTTGAGAAATACTGAAAGTTTCAAAGAGATCTTCGCACTAGAAGTATTCTACAATGTGAAGAATACAACCCCGGGGGGTACAAAATCAAAACGACCTCAGGGCGTATGGATGATAATAAAGTAATACAGTATAAAACGGATAGCTCGAATTCATTGGGGTCGGCCTCGGTAGCTCAAGGTGTCCTTCGTTCGGGGGATACATACGTGAACAGTGTTGTGGCATTGGCTTTTTCAGGGAATCAAGCGAAGCCACAAAGATTGGGTCGGAACAGAGATTTTTCTTTTTCCGGTCATTGTCCTTGATGAGATAGGTTAAACCTATGCGTCCCGTCTTAAATTTAGAATTTGAGAGAATTTGAAAAAGACAGATTGAGAATGAGAAACATGATCTGAGCAGCGCTTTCGAGTTTGATTGGTAATGAGCCTAACGGTACAAACGGAGACTCTTCAATTGCGCGGGTCAGTGTGAGCGGTCTTTAGTCTGCATCAATCGAATGGTGCCTTTTCACATTTGTCAAAACATGAACAGGGTGACAAAATAAGCATATCTAAAAAATAATCAACAACAATGCAATGTCCTTTGCTAAGAGGGGTGGGGAAGCCGATCGTGTGATGCACAACCCCTACTCTCGCCCGCTCCACACAAGCCTAGCTAGGCCTTGGACCTGGGCACGCACAGAGGGCACACATGTCGAGCGGTGTGCTTAAAAAAAGCACAGCTATCTGCTTTTATGTGTGTGTGTGTGGGGTGGTATTTTACCGACCTTGCCTTTTTCTGTTTTCAAAAATTGTTATTTTGTATCAAGTGCACCTCAAAGGACTTTGACTTTAGACCTCTACGATGGCGTAATTAGTTTGACTATTCAGTGTTTGTGTTCGAGCTTCGCTTAATTTTCTCACAAAGATAAAGAAGAAGAAACGGGACGGCAGGCACAGTTTGACGGATGCATGATTTCGGGTAATCTGTGTTCGACCTATCCGGTTCATACTGTAAATGGTTTGTATTTTTACCTGTGCTGTCACAAATGGAAAGCACTGGCTTTCCGACAGGGTCACGGTTGCCTCATTTCCGTATTGTAACAAATGGCCATATTCGAAGATGGCTGCCAGGTCATGTCGTCACACAAAGGAAATAACTTACAAAAACCAGTTTTTTTCCAATATGCTTCAATATACGTTAATAATGTTTTTTGTTCAATGTATTTCAAAAAATGGTCTGGAGGTAACAGTTTACATTGAATAGTCCTGAGTCTAATTTTGTTGTTTTGTTTTTTTAACAGACAGCAGAAAAAGGATGAGGAGGAGGAGGAAGACTGGAGAAGGAGGTGGAGGTAGACGAAGAAGAGGAGGAGGAGGAGGAAAAAAGAGGACTTACACGGGGTTGACCATGTATGGAATAATAAATGTCAAGGGCTTGTAGAAATCCCAGCTGATGGGCTTTGTACTTGCCTGTCCCTTTTCCCTCAAGTGCACTTTTTGTCCAAATGTGTCTCTCAGGTTTTTCTGCTTCTTCCTGCATTTCTGATCTTTCAAAGAATAATTGGTTACCGGGTATTTTACAAAAACCCATTATTTAAAATATATTTTTGAAAAAAGATTGTCCAATCCTCTTCTTCCTTCTTCTTATCATCCCTCAACTGCACGAGAAAGGGCTGACAGAAGTTGCTGGTGTTTTGGCTTTTGCCATCAGTGCCAGGTTGATGACTAGTTTAGACAAACTTGTCTCATTCTCATGGTCCACTTCCTGTAACTCCTTTTTTGTTGTTGTTTTTTAGCATTTTGCCTCATTCTTAGAATATTTGATCGGAGTTTTTGTTTATTATAATTGAATGTGCTCAGTCAACTGGATTTTTTATTTTTTCAACTGTCCAGGCCTTGATGCCAGACCCAAAGACATTCAAGCAGCATTTTGAAAACAAACATCCCAAGGCCCCTTTGCCTCCTGAGCTGCAAGAGGTGTGACGACAGGTATGATTATTTCTCTTCTTCCTCCCCCCATCTTTAGCTCTCTCTCTTTCTCTTGTTTCTGTCTCTGTCTGTCTGTCTCTGTCTGTCTGTCTGTCTGACTGTCTGTCTGTCACTCTCTCTCTCTCTCTCTCTCTCTCTCTCTCTCTCTCTCTCTCTCTCTCTCTCTCTCTCTCTCTCTCTCTCTCTCTCTCTCCCTTTCTTTCTTTCTTTCTTTCTTTCTTTCTTTCTTTCTTTCTTTCTTTCTTTCTTTCTTTCTCAGGGACCCTGAATTTTATTGAGAGACTGACTGTAGCTTGAAAATAAGTAGTTATTGAGAGACTGACTGTAGCTTGAAAATAAGTAGACACTCAATCACTTTTTAGTCATAACAGTGAAGCTCAGCTGAAAAGGAAAAGAATTTCCCATTTTTAAGATATTCACAAAAGTCAACAAAAGACATTGTGTTTAATTATAGATAAGAGCCAGGTAAAGGAACAAGCTCTTGTTCAACAAAGCCGCTTGTTGATTAGCCTTACTTATGTGGCTTTGTTCATTTTTGTCCTGTCATGAAACTCGTCTTCTCTTTCCTATTTCATGGGTCCATCAATGGCCCTGCATTGGGGATTATTACTCTTAGGCTATTTCATAGCCTATCACACATTGTTTTTTACGATAAACTTATCAGAGTCAAACAGTCTCTGTTTGCGAACCAATTTGAGAGGTCAGCTTCAACACCAACATGGATTGTTGATGCTTGCAAGAACTGTATTTTAGGCTTTTGAGCCTAGTCTCGTTTGTGCTGGAGTTGAGATCAGAGATAGGTCTTGGCGCTCATATGACCTTATGCAGTTGCGAGCATCGTAAAACCTCTACTAAAACTAAACTAAAAGAGATACGTCAGACAGCGGGCCATCACGCATATGGGCGAAAACATAGAGAACGCCAAGTTCGGAGACTGACCCAGTGAGCGCCGATAGGTATAAAAATTCCCTTATGATTTCCAACTTGCCCCACATACAGCTGGCAGACTGCAGGCGGCTTTAAACTCGGATCGGCGTTGTCGGCTTTATCGGAATCCAAACTACATTTTTATTACGCTGAAAAAGTGGGAATGGCGTCTCGCTGTCAACTCGCGACTGCAGTGCTTTCTTGTTGTATCTCCATTTTTTAACAGTGAAAATGTGACTTCTTCTTAAGCTCACTCTTTGTTGTGAACTGCTTTCACTGTATAAAAAATGGAGATGCGACAAGAAAGCACTGAGGTAGCGAACTCTCAATGCCGCCTCGCCGTCGCCAACTCGGGTTGAGCAGTTTGCATGACGTCACCCGACTGGACAGGGTACAATTTTAAATCAGTGTCATCAAATTAGGTTGGTCATGGAGCAGAATTACATTTTAAGCAATATTTCAGGAATTTAGATTTTTTTAAATCCCCAAATAAATGCTTCATAAAAACCAGCTGTGTTGTGGTGTAATTTTTTTCTTATATATCTTAAATATCTATATCTAGGCTTTAGGCGCCCTCTATGTGGAGTCAAGCAGACACCTACTGGCGCCTGTCCGCGTCGATCTTCAGCCGCTTAAGATTCGGCGTTCTCTATGTTATCGCCCATAGGCTGTCTGTGAGGATGGTGGGTCAGGGTAGAACATGAGCAGGGATGTAGACGGCAGTAGCCCAGGAGCGTCACTGTCATATTTTTTTCCCCCCTTTCTACCCGGGTCTCTGACATGTTTTTTTAATAAGACGAGTCGAAAGGCTATGGTAAGACTTGATAAAAGCAGCAGGGGACAAAGAAATATGCATGCTGAAGAGGCAATGTACACCTCTACTTGAATACATATATATCACGATAAAGCATTTAAGTTTTGGCGTGGCTCATATGAAATTAAAAAGAAAAAGTAAATGTTGTGAAAGCTTGATGCAATAGGCTTTGTATAGGGAAGCAACTGCTCCTGAAAGCAAGCACTTGGTTCTGTCCCTTTATCAGGATTCCTACGGCCTTCTTGAATTCAAGGAATCCTTGAAAACTCATTGAATGTGCATTCAAGTAAAAATCTCCTTGAAAAGTTCAATTTGAGGAACCTCCTTGAAAACTCCTTAAATTATGTCGGATTGGACATGTACAAAATTTTGTCGGACAATCGAAACTTTCCCTGACAATGAAGGAAGTGTTGTACAAAGATTAAACTAGTGTGGGTTTTTAGGAAAATCCAATGATCTATGTGAACTATTAGCGAATGTTGTCCTTGAATATCAAGAGAAAACGGTATTTTCACTGAAAACAAAGACAAAAATGGAATGTTAGGAATATCATCCTGCAATTAATGCTTGTTGATTTGTAAAGAAAATCTCAAGCATCATGACCATGTAGAGAAGTAGCATTGGGAGTGTCAAATTTCAACTTTCTAACTTGTTTCTTACATAGTTGAGTAAGACGTACTGAAGGCTCTTTATAACATGTGTGTCATGATTTTATTTCTTTTTGTGGCTTGTTTTTTTTAAAGATATTTTGATTTTTATTAGTGTTAGAGTACCTGTTCTAGTTTTAGGTCCATTGGATTGACATTCTGAAGAATCTGCTATCAATCCCTTGTGATTCTCTCAAATTCATGTTGAGAACATTTTATGGTATGTGGATAGTCACTGGAGTTTTAACTGATTCAATTTTCTCTCCATGATACCCTCAGATGGTCCAATAGGATGGAGCTAGTCTGCACACATCAGCACAGTTGACCTGCTTGTCTGACTTGACTGCGGGGAAAAGGGTCGATTGTTTCCCCTCATCTCATCCAAATTCTTCATTGTTACGTTCTGTGTGTAGTACGACTGTTGATCTGTTCTTCTTGAACGTATGGGTGTATTGTCTCGCAAAAGTTTTTGTCTGTCTGTCTCTGCAAAGCTTGCTATTTGCAGTATGTATATTTTGAAATAAGTATTTGTTGGGAGAGGGATGGCTTTTTGTGTGTGTTGGATTTTGCCTGGTTGTGGTTTGTTGTGTTTTTCCTGATATTTCTGAGAGATGCATCAAAAGACATTTGGATCAGGGAAACTTTCCACATTTGAAGCACCCCTCAGCGACAGTCTTGGATCTACGTATCTCAGCGTTCTTGGCTCTCGGCCTTGTGGACATTTTCAGTACGGCATGATTCTGCTCGCCAGAACCAGCTTGCTATCAAATTTCCATCCACTTTCTTTCGTACTTTCATACATCATAATGTCAGTATGATAAATTAAGTTGCAGAGAACAAATATATGGAGGGGTTATTTTTTTTTCGTTTGAATTTATCATGGGTGTGAGGTCAGTCCAGAGACGTCTCTGTATGAAGAAATGTTTTCCCCTCTGTCTCTGATGTAGGAAAACCCGCAGTCATTCCCAGCTCGGCTTGGCTCTACCAGCAAACTAACTTAATTTGTACATTTTGTCGCAGTGAAGGCTCACTCACACTGACAATACCCTGTTACTGCTCTGATTGTTGTTATGGCCGACAATAGGAATGTGCTACCTTATATGAACTGAAGTAAAAAAAAAAATGTATTACATTCATCAAAGAATTGTTGTCCTTTAATGATTGGTTCTTTATGTGTTGTTACTGACATGTGTATGTTCTGTGTGATGTGGCTATCCGCTCACCTACACAAACACACACACACACACACACACACACACACACACACACGCACACACACACACATGTATATCATATGTATATCATATGTACACACAGACATTTCCTTTTCCCATTCCAAATGAGGGATCGACACGAGCATCGTCCTGGTGTAGTTCATACTTTTGAGTGATGGATACTCTATTGTTACACTTTTTTGTTTGGGCTGAACTCCCAATGTTTATATAGGGCTTTGTGGTGTGTGTGTGTGTGTGTGTGTGGTTGCTGGTAGCTTTTGTTCCTGCGGGTTGTCTGTGTGTGCTCCTTCTGCCCTTGTAGTGTAATTTGTGACAGGTCAAACATTTCAGGTGGGTGGTTGGAGGGTGCTCTGGTGTGGTTTGCTGCTTCTTTCCTATCAAACATCTATCGTCCTTATCTCCCCTTCTTCTTTTTTATGTTTGTTACTCTCTTGTAACTCCTCTAATCGTCTGGCGCTCATTTGACCTAATGCAGTTGCGAGCGCCGTAAAACAATTACTAGAAAAAACATTTCAGGCTTTGGGAGAAAAATGAGTTTGAGCAGCCCGCTCTTGGTTTAGGCCTTTATTTATGTAGCCAGTAACAGTATTAAACCCATACAGCTTATCACTTCAGTTTCTTTGCAGAATAGACATTTTTGTCTGTTAGTCTAATTTTTTCAAAATTATTCTGCAAAGAGTTGAAACCCTGTTGTTTTGAAAGCTCATCTGACCGCTACTCCCCACTCCAGGCTGATAAATGACAGAAAAAGCGTGTTGTGTCTATGGTTTGTGTAATGTGGTGAGGCTCTTGTGGTAATTGCTTGTCTTTTCTTTTTCCATCTTATCTGGATGCCCTTCAGCAGCCTTATTGTCACACTCAGATTTATCAAGGCGTTTCTTTTTTTTGTTTAAAGTGTTGTCTTTTTTTTTAGATGTAGGCCTACTTGGAGAGCTCCTGTTGTTCTAGGTTACGGTCTTGAGTTGAGGTTTCATTGTCAAAGAGCAAATGTTCACTTAAGTTCATAAGGTTTCAGATTTGCTGAACACACATTGAAGACTGGTACTAACATAAGGTTTCATGGGTGGTTGGCAGGTGTTCTGGTGTGGTTTGCTCCTTCTTTCCCATCAAACATTTACCGTCCTAATCTCTCCTTCTTTTACCTTTCTGTTACTCTCTAGTGACACCTGTAATCTTTGGCATTTATCTGACCTGTTTGTGTTGCAAGTGCCAAAAATCTCTTACTAAAACTTAAAACATGTCATTAGGTTTTCCACTTTCCTGGTCAGAGAATAAGATGAAGCCTTGAAAGACAATCAAAGGTATTGTTTGTGTGCCCCATACACCTTCTTTTAAGGGACCTTGGCATTGGCCTTTGACAAGTGAAGAGAGAGGAGGCTGGCCAGGCATTGTGTGAGACTATCCCAAGCCAAAACATGAGACAACTGTGATCAGTGTAGGGAATGGCATGGATTAGGGAAAGGCAAGGGATGGAACTTTGTCTGTAATGTATAACAGAAGAGAAAAAATATCTGCTACAATTAGTAGTGGTACTGTGGGTTGATGGTAACTTGGACTTGACTAGCCCTTAGCTTTGTTAATTAACTAAGTGCAGTAAACAAAAAAACAAAAAAGAAAGTTGATTGGTTCCAGTTTTCGGTTATTTCTCTGTTCTCAGTTTTTGTCTCTTCATTCATTCCCCCCCAACCCTGTTCAGCAGTGAGTTTGGTGGGCTTAGCGTACTTAGTGAGGAAACAAAGAATAGGTCATGGTCGTTCAGTATTGTTAAAGTTGTTTTGTGGATCTATTTGTTGTGTGTTTTTGTTTTTTGTTTTTCTTTTCCTTTCTTTCCTTTTTCTTTTTTCCAATTTGGTTTTAACGTGTACTTTTGTTGGTGTCTTTAGGTGTCACATTTGATTTACCTTTATATTATCACTATTTCCTGGTGTTGGAAAAGCTTTTTCATTTATTTAATGGCTATTCAAACAAAGTCTGTTATTTGTGTAATGGGTGTGGGACTTTGAAGTTTTTCTTTGGGCACGTCTCAGAAGTGTGACAAGACAATAATAGATCTTCTGTGGTTGTTCATCGTTTGTGGCTTGAGTAAATATATGTTATAATAGATCTTTGTTTCTTGGTGCAGAATATGCCGAGAGCTGTTTGTCAGTCTGTCTGTCTTTCTCTCTCTCTCTCGTTTTTCATTTTTGCAGCAGCTTCCTGCTCTTTCTCTTATTGCAGGTCTTTTTGTATTTTGTGAATATTTGTGTGTGTGTGACTGAAAAAAAGGAGCCGAAAAATTGCTTAGGCTTAATTTGAGAAAATGAAGAAAATAGAAAGTGAAAAATCATTTTTAGGAAAATTGAGATTCATCAGGGTATCACCACATGAACCATTTTACTTCATTGTCACACAATTTTTATGCCAATTCTTCTAAATACTATGTTTTTGAAAGCTTTTAAAAACGTTTTTTACTCCTCATGACAAAATGGCTTTGATTTTTGACAAGTAGTCACCATATCCAATAGTCTTTTTAGTTTTAGTCCTGTACCAGTATGCTCTTTCGACCCCCAGCATACTTTTGTCGTTGTTCTCTTTGTGAACAACCCTGTAACCTGTTTACTGACGGTTAGTGCGCATGGTTTCCTACCGGCTGGCAAAAAATGGCAGTAGTGGTTATTTATTGTGGTCATCACGTCTTGACCTCGGAAGTGTCTTTTTACTCATAATTTCTGCTCTACTATCAGTGGCCAGTGTGATTATTTTGTCTTTGACTCCTTTTTTTGTAAAGCATTTGTTCGCCCTATAATACCAGTGTTGCTGTATTAGATAAAAAGAAATTTTGTTCATTTTGATGAGACACAAGCATTTCATTACCGGTACATGAAACTTGAAATTTAAAAAAAGGTGTTTTTCGCAAAGGTAGTCGGTGCGACCCTCTCATTAATAAAGTGACCATATTATGATCTCAAAAACATATTTGAGATATTTGACAGATTTTTAAAACAAGAAAGAGTCACCAGGAGAGGTCATTCTATGCAGAGATGCCTGCAATTTCGTACAAAAGCGAAAATGTGCACATGTAGTATGTAGACCCTTTTCTCAGGCATACACACATTGTCCTTGTTTTCTCTGGGACACTTAATTAAATGGATAATATATATACATGATGGATGTTATCTTGTTTTGTACATCTGTGACTGTGAACATTCTCTCTCTCTCTCTTTCTCTGACTCTTTCTTTCTCTCTCTGACTCTCTCTCTCTCTGTCTCTCCCTCCCTCCCTCTCTCTCTCATTCTTGTCTTGTCATTAGTCTTTTGGACCTACACACATATTTTGTGCATAAATGTTGTCGGTTCTCTGGCCCATGATGCTATTGCAATGGAGGGTCACACAATGTACAATTTTTCGTCTGGTGTACAGATAATTAAAACTGATTGATCAATGCTTTCAATTTGTTTGTGTTCTTCCATGTTTACAAGTGTCTTGTGGTCTTTCATGTTCACGATGAGTAGGCTACACATGTATGGTGGTCCAGTGCTTTTTGTACTGTTTGTGGTCTTCTGTATTATTTACACATGTTGCGTGGTCCCTGTTTGAGTTTGAAGCTTTCAGTGGGTGGTTGGCGGGTGCTCTGGTGTGGTTTGCTCCTTCTTTCCTACGAAACATCTATCTATGGTCCTGATCTCTCTTCCTTCTTGTTTTGTGTTTGCTACTCTGTTGTAATATCTCTATCCTATCTATCGTCTACTTTCGTCTCAACTTCTTGCCCCCTCCCCCCCCCCCTCACCTCCTCTGCCCCCTCCTCTGGACTCCTGACTCTTTCTGCAGCCTTTCAACTGCTACTCCTTGGCTCCTTCTTAGTCTTACTGCTGTCTTTCAGCCACACCCCTGATCTTCTGGAAGGAAAGATCTACACCTAGCCTTCTCGGACAAGGGCGAAAAAGCTCGGAGGTCCCATGTGCCAGTTGCGCACGTTTCAAAATTCCTTGGTGGTCCAAAAATCGACAAGAAGAGTAGGCTTCGGGCACCAGCCGGGCAAAATTCAGAATTTCCTACCAACTGAAAATGTTTAATGTGTCCCGTGCGCTCATATGACCTTATGCAGTTGCGAGCGCCGTAAAACACTTTTAAAAATAAAAAACAAGTCCTGGCTCCACCAGCAACTTCATCTGCATCACATCAGTCTTCCTAGTACATTTACAAAACTAACATGATCGTAACCGTGTTTTGAATATTATAGCTAACATATCACCTGCACAACTGTACACTAATTAATTAGATGGCATCAATCTGTTCGGGTTGGGCAAGGAAACACCCCCCCCCCCAAAAAAAAAAGAAAAAAAAAAGAAGAAGAAGAAATCCCGAGTTCAATTCTGAAATGGAGAGCCCGGGTTGGCCCTGACATTCAGGTTTGAGCCCGCCTCCTGAATTGTCTGGATAAATTGTGTAGATGGGGGCGTAAAAACATCCAAAACTCTACCCGATACAAAATTATAAAAAAAAAAAAATCTTGTTTGCCTAATGCATGGGAAAAGAAACATGCTCCTTCTAGATAGCCTCCTTTTTGAAGTGTTCTTCTGAAAAGAATATTAATATCTCGTCTCACCTGTTTGTTCACGTGGGTATGAATGTCATCTAACTTTACAGGTGGTTGGCATGTGCTTTGGTCTGGTTTGCTTTTTATTTTCTGTCGAATGTCAAACATCTATCGCCCTAATCTCTCCTTCTTTTTGGTGATTGTTACTATCTTGTAATACTTGTAATCTTAGCACTACTATGACCTAACTGTGTCGCAAGTGCCATAAAACCCTCACTTAACTAAACGCCTTGCTCTTTGTGCATTCTTTCCCCTCAAACATTTTTTTTTGGGGGGGGGGGGGGGGGTCAGATCCATCTTTTTAAATTCCAAAACAAGAGTCCATATCTCTGCACATGAAAAAGACATACTTAATAATACATCATTCAGTCTATTCACGTGGCGTCCAGAGGACTCAAGATTGTTTATTATTATAATTTTAAAAAAATTTTGTCTTTAGTTAAAAAACATTTGTTAAAAATCACTTTCTAGATACGAATTAAAACCCCAGGAGGCAGGCTTTGGCTGTGACTCTCTACCCACTGTTAGAGTCAACCCGGGCTGAGACAGAATTTCATGTGAACATTACACTCCTGTAGAAAGACCGAGATGATATCGTACCGTACTCAAAAGAAACACTCCCCACTCGAGAATTGAACAAGGATCTCTTGCATGCGACGACGAAGCTCCCAACCGCTACTTCAGAGACGCACTGGAAGGCATCAAGAAAATAAAATAAGATAATTTGTCTGTGAAAAAAGGAGACCAGAAACCAAGGTCAAGTTTGTTCCCTATATGAATAGATAACAGATAATCTTGGAATTTGTTTCGTTTGCAATACATTTTTCATATCAGTCAGGCCCGGGATTAAAAACTATCGTATCTTAAAAACCCTACATTTCAGGAAAAAAAACAACAACAACCTAATAACAACTGATTTCCTCTTCGCACAGATTATTTGGGGATGTGATGTGATTTTTCCATATATATATTACAAGTTGAAAAACACGCCGGATTTGTTGATGGGTGTTTTGAAATTGTATCTTTTTCAGTTCAGACTGTACCCTTAGTTACGATATTATGGCACTGCTCTTTTTGGCAACAGAACTATCGCAAGTCGAATGACGATACTTAAGAAACTTCCTTTATAAATTACATATATAGTATAGTAGTATCTCAAGTTACGATATTTTCGCTGTCAAGGAGGACCTATTTAGACCTATTATTCCCAGAGATACGATACCAAATAAACATCTTTCTATACCGATGCAAGTCTTTGGCAGAAACTATCGTGACTTGGAGTTACTATACGTTTGTATTAAAATGGAGATTTACATTCGGTTTCTAAAGGTATTGTTTAGTCAAGATACGATACTTTTGTTGCCCCGATTTGGCCGCATTAGGCCTATACTTACGACACATTTTCCATTTTTATTAGGGCATATTTTAAAACTAATTATTAAGCGTGTGGTACGCGTTTTGACATAAGATGCGCATCAGGAAGCGATTTAACATATTATCTTTTAGTGCAAAAATATCAGAATTCAATTTATCTTAGTTTTGAAACCAAGGCTCGATTTAAAATTATAAGCGTTTTACGGCGCTGTTAGGTCATATTAAGTGTCGAAAATCAGATGTGTTACAAGAGAGTAACAAACACACACACACACACACACACACACACACACACACACACACACACACACACACACACACAAAGAAGAAGAAATATAAGGACGATGGATGTTAGACATGAAATAAGGAGTAAACTACACCAGAGAACACCCCCCAACCACCCACTTGCAATATCGTTCATAGAACGGTTATTGAGAATGGAGAACATAATAAGCTAACGCTTAATTGCTTTCAGTCTGTAGTTTCTGTGTGTCGTGTGTGTGACTATGACCTAGCTTTTGCCGCGTGTTACTGTTTCGATAATCGTACTTTTACTCCCAACAAATTTTCATTTAACCATCGTGGGAAAGGTGGGTAGATTTGATACCGTGTAACTAACATAGTTTTTGGTTTGAGTTAGAGTTTTACGTCACTGGCAAGATAAATAGGTCGTAAAAGTGCCAAAGATTAGATGTTACTAAAGCATAACAAAATAACATGCAAAAAAAAAGAATAAATAAATAATTTTAAAAAATGAGAAGAGATGAGAGCAATCATAAACGTTTGATAGGAAAGAGCAAGCAAACTAAATGTACGTGGGAGCACCCAAGAACCACGCATTGTGTGAACAACAGCAGATGTGAACGTTGCGTACGTACTCAATGGAAGCCACCTGAAGTAAGGAGTAACATTAATGAGAACAAGTCATGGTTTCCCAAGCTTGAGTGTCCTTGGAAACTGCAAATCTACATTTTTTTTCTGTACTCTTGATCACTGGGCGGTCTTTTGGGTTTATTTTATCTGGAGGGGGAAAAGGAGGGGGGGGGGGGTGTTAGTAAAATCTGCACAGAAGTGTATTTTTGAATGGACATAAAAGGTGTTGAGCCCAAACTACAAAATTCTATAAAAATTGCGCAACGATGTTTCTTAGATTTCATTATTTTGACGAGCATTTATGATAATAATAATAATAATAATAATAATAATAATAATAATAATAATAATAACATTTATATAGCGCATATCCATGCCCAAGAGCATGCTCTATGCGCTTTACAACTATTATTATTATTACCCCAGCAGACCCTCTGAGAACACTCAGAAACATTCTCGGCTTCTGCGGAAGCATACAGTGCAAGCTGCGGATTTCACGCGCTCAAACACTATCAAACTGACAAGATCGTTCACTGTCTATAGTCGGGTACCCATTTCCACCTGGGTGAAGTGAGGAAAATTTGCGCAAAGTGCCTTTCCCAAGGACACAACGTCGGGCCCTGACGGGATTCGAACCCACAACCTTACGGTTGCGAGTCCGAGAGCCTAACCACTAGGCCACCTACGCCGACATTTGATTTCACCAGGATGACACACAGATATATTCAGCTATTAATTTACTTCTATTTATCCCCACATGGGCAGGCCTATTTCTTTTACAATAGCGCTAGCGTCCATATAAAGAGATACATAACAGACAAATACACATGCAATGCCACATCAGTGTTAGTTTATCCACAATAGCACCACTAGTACAGACAGTAAACTCACTGCGTGACTATTTTTCTCAAAGGAATCTTTATACATTATTATATGCACCTCTCTCTCTCTCTCTCTCTCTCTCTCTCTCTCTCTCTCTCTCTCTCTCTCTCTCTCTCTCTCTCTCTCTCTCTCTCTCTCTCTCTCTCTCTCTCTCTCTCTCTCTCTATATATATATATATATATATATATATATACTATGTTTTACGTACACATATTATGTCCACTAATTTTCAAAGTGTGATATCTTTATTAATGTAATGCGCATTGAGCATTATTTTTGAAAATGGAAATGCGCAGCATAAATGCTATATTATTACTAGATTTATTTAGTAAATAATATGTTGTTGCCGGTCACTACTTCGCAGTGCCCCGTTTTTGGACAAGGGTCATCGTGCCTTGCTCAAGGACACACCCCATTGACTATCCGCCCGAACGGCGTGTTAACAACAGCAGACGCTGGGCATTCGTTACCTTAGATTTACACAATTCTCTCTGACATCTTTTGCCTTTTCGAGTGACTAAGACCATGAGGCTAGAAACCCAAAATGAATGGTCTATCTAATCTAACAAAATTGTGAAATTATTCGGAGTCGTTATACAATACATGTGTTATTTTAAAAGAACTGCATTCGAAAAAAACTTGACCATGTTGTGAAACTCAAAAATTTTTACTTCAAATTTCTCAAAACTGGGTACTGAGAAGATAGAACTTTGTTATTGTAGTGTAAGGCATTGTTCTGTCCCAGTGGTTTTATGCGCCCCGCATAATTTAGCAAAATTTGACAATTTTGGGGCATAATTTCTGATTATTTCCCTTTATCATTCTTTGTTAAAATTAACAGAATCGCATAATTTCACATTTTTGGGCTCAGTTTGCATAATTTCGTAATTTTTCTTGCTTAAAACGACGGGGACAAATTGACCACAGGGCATCTGGAGGCGGGCTGCTCCAACCCCGTATGTTGTTATGACCTAACACAGAATGAGTGGGATGCAGCATCCAAGGTTTGGTGGTGTCTACTGCGATATATAGAAGAAAAAAATCTCCCTTTTCTCTTACAAAGGGGAGGGGGGGGGGGCGACTCTTGTGGCCTAGAGTCTAGAGAAGGTGTTCGCCTCTCATTCAATAAGTCTCGGGTTGGAATCCGGATAGTGACGGAATTTTTCCTCTCTAAAATTAAAATTGTCTCCTTTTACCTCCTTTGCTCGCTAGCAATGTCATATCGTAAGCAAAACAGTTCAAACAAAAAAAAAAAAAAAAAAAAAAAAAAAAAGAAAAGAAAAAATAACAACAACATCAAACAAATAAACAAAAATGTGCGAACCTTGCTGACGAAATATGCCAGAATCGCAATATATTAAAAATATATATAATATAAAGAAACGTAAGTGTTTTACGTCTACATCGATACGTGTATATTGTACTATTTAGATGTTGTAGGAGGTGAGCTTCGACGCTTGCAGTTAGGGCCAACCTTGGATGAGGAAGAGACAGCGTCCCAGCAGAAAGACCTGAGTAATCACTATAACTTCTCCACACATAGGAATCGAACAGAGGGTCTTCTGCCTGCAACTGCAGTGTCAAAGTGCCTGACCTCAGACCCCCTCCAACATAAAAAATACAGGGTTACTAAATAAAAGGACCCACTTAAAGGCCAATTTATTTTTACTTTTATCCGCCGCTTATACCCTTTTGGGTGTCGCGGGAAGAAAATGAGACGTCTCTCTGTCGCCAGCCGGAGAGCTTGGGTCAGGGGGATGCCGTGGGTGGTTAGTGTTTCCCTGACTCCGTCTATCCAGGTCTTTCTCGGTCGCCCTCGAACCTCGTTGCCATCGAATTTTTTAATGTAGGCATGTTGTGCTGGATGGTGTGCTGGTAATCGTAGGAGATGTCCGAACAATTTGATTCTTTGGTGTTCGATGTGATGCAAGACATCATTAATTGTGCACACTATTTCTCCGAGTACCGAGTTTCTAATTTTGTTTGACGTGGTCTTGTTTACTGCTTTTCTAAGGCATCGCATTTCACATGTTGTAATTCTTTGCTCTAATGTCCTGTTCAAAGTCCATGTTTGGCATTGATAGATGAGTGTTGGGATGAATATGGTGTTGATCATTTTGAGTTTTGTTGTCATGGGGATTTCAGGATATTTCAATAGTGGAGTAAACTGGTAACTAACATTTTATTGACCTTTTGTACTAAAGGGCAATTGCTCGGTCATTATTACACTAATTTTAACAAAATTTCGAACAAACGAAATTCAATTAGGGGGACATCAAGTTTGTAAATATGAAGAAAATTCATCAATGTCTCCGTGAAATGTCCACTAAAGACATTTCAACCAAACTTGGGTAAAACGCAAAAATTTCACTTCTTAGAAACTTTAAAAAAAAACACGCCACAGGGATATTCAAAATTTCCAGAGGGGTATTGGTGGAGTTTGTACGGAGAGAAATGGTCGTTTCCTGGAGATTTAAGTAGCCGTCACCTCCTTGGGTTTATTTGTCTATTTGTTTTTCCCTATGAAATTGTTCTTCAATGAAAAAAAAAATGGTGACTATTTGAAATAGACCAGTGTGGTTAATTTTTAGCTATAGGAAGTTGAAAAGTTTTGTGTTTCACTCAATTTCGGTTGAAATTTAAAGAACTTATTCATTTTTCGAACATGGTGGTTGGCTGTTTCATTGTAACAAATGTACTGTCCCCCCCTCCTCCCCCGGTTGGATTTTCTTCTCCCAAAGTTTCGTTGAAATTGGTCGAGAGATGACCGAATTATTACCCTTTAAATGTGCCCTTTTCTAGGCCGGTATCTTGACTTCTATTCAAGATAGATGGGCATTTTTTTCATCAAAAGCACCACAAATAAGCAGGCTTTCACATTATACCACGCACCCCATATGCCCCAAAATTGACAAGCCCCTGGAATTATTACTTCTTTTTTAAATTTTTTATAAAAGAAAAAAGTTGGTGTCTCGTGGTGTTCTGAAATTGAGGCTACCCTGAATCCCGAGACTGTTCACAGCCGACCAGGCATTCAGTAACTGGCCAGGTGTTAAGACTTAGACTTGTATTATTGGTGTAAATAGAGTAATCATGGACTCTCCGAAAGTAATTACTTCTCGCCAAAAGTAATCAAGTAATATTGTTTGAGGGTCTGACTCAACGGAAGTAATCACTATTCGCCGGAAGTAATCTTAAAATTGTCTGTAGGGGTCGGAACCATTGCAAGAAATCATGGACTCCCCAGAAGAAATCACATCAGTACAACAACGTAATTGGCTTCGGATTCGGATCCTACGATTCTAGCTTTCAAGAATTGGTAACCTTCTGTTATCAAACCCCCTCCATCCTCCCTCCACCTCCCCCGAAAATAAAGTCCTACAAACAACAACAACAACAGCAGCAACAACAACAACAACAACAACTCATAAAACAACAACAACAGCAGCAACAACAACAACAACAACAACAACTCATAAAAGCCACAACAACCAACTAACTAAAAAAGCAGAACAAAACAAAAACAAAACAAAAACAAAACAAAAACAAAACAAAAACGACCTCCACCGACCAAAAACAAAACCGCCCACTGCTCCTTATACTATACCTATCGTCTTACCATCATCGTCTTTTGTCCAAATAAGATTTATACAATGTTGAATTGAAACGTAAGATTATTACCCCCGGTAAGAAAACATACAAAGCTAATGTCTAATATTTACACACGTGCGAGCACTCACACACTAGCTACAAAGCATACTCACGTTCACTGGCGTACGTTGAAGACACGGTGTGTATACAGGTGTGTAACCAGATCCATACACTTTCGTCATAATTTGTTCTTTTGATGATTTGTCTTTGTTTGCTCTTCGGTTCATAGTGTTATTTTTCCGGTATCGTCTTAACTTGAGGCAGACACGAAAGGCCAATAACTGTGCATTATATAAAGTGGTTGTAGTTGGGTTGGCCCATAACGTTGTCCAGATTCTTAAAGGTAAGGAGTGAGTGGTTGGCTGTGGTGTCGATTGTTCCTTCTTTCCCTTCAACAATCTATTGCCCACATCTCTCCTTTTTATTTGTGTATGTTACTCTCTTGTAAGTCCTTTAACCATCGGTCCTTACATGACTTGTGTTGCAAGCGCCGTAAAACTCTACCTTAAAGAAGGTGAGGAAAACGCTAAGGCTAATGTAAACACTGGGAAACTCATTCAGTACAAAGATAACATTTTAAATAATTCTAAAGTTGCACACTTGTCAAATTGCTCTTGCAGTCCGCGACACCCAAAAGGGTACATTAAGTGGCGGATAAAAATAATAAAAGTAAAGTTCTTGCAGTTCTGTGTAAATTTAGTAATGCCTATCTGCGTTGTCCTTTCACAAATCAGAGAACCGGCTTACATGACTGATCAGGCTGCTGTTTCTGTGGTTTAAACAGAGTGTAGGTTTAGTTTCTTGAGGAGTGTGACGATGAGTGACTATGGTACGTCCAAGGCGTTGGCCACTCTCCAGTACGCCAGATCTCACCAGAGAGTGGCTGGCTGGTGGGTGGCGGGTGCTTTAGTGGGATTTGCTACTTCTTTCCTATCAACAAACATCTATGGTCTTAATCTCTGCTCGGCGGCATCGGTAACCTAGTGGTTCGGATACAGACCCGTAATCGTGAGATTGCGGGTTCGAGGGTTCGAGCTTCAGCTCGGTCCGACGTTGTGTCCTTGGGAAAGGCACTTTACAGGAATTTCCTATTTGGCTCGGTCCTTTCGAAGATGGACGTTAAACTCAGAGGTCCTGCCTCTTAAATAACCGAATAGTATTGCTAAGGGCGTTAAACCTATACCATTTCACAATTTTCAGTCTCTGCTCTTTTTTATGTTTGTTACTCTTGTTTTTGTTTTTGTAAAGTGTTTTACGGCGCTCGCAACTGCATAGGTCATATGAGCGCGCGGGACACACCTAATATTTTCAGTTGGTAGGAAATTTTGAATTTTGCCCGGGTGGCGGCCGAAGCCTACTCTTATCGATTTTAGACCACCAAGAGATCTTTAACGTGCGCAACTTGCACACGGGCCCTCCGAGATTTTTCGCCCTTGTCCGAGAAGGCTAGATGTAGATCTTTCCTACCAGAAGATCAGGGGTGTGGCAGAAAGACAGCGGTAAGGGGGGGGGGGCAAGGAGTAGCAGTAGAAAGGCTGCAGAAAGAGTCAGGAGCCCAGAGGAGGGGGCAAAGGAGGTGAGGGGATGGGGGCAGAAAGTGGAAATGAAAGCAGACAACAGAACATTGCTAGAGAGCAGGAAAGGATGTGAAAGGAGACAATTTTAGAGAAGAAAATTTTTTGGTCGCTACCCGGAATCGAACCCGGGACCTTTGAATGAGAGGCCAACACCTTAACCTCTAGGCCACGAGAGCCCCCCTTTGTTACTCTCTTATAACACATCTAATCTTCGACCTTTTTATATGATCTTATTGTGTTGCAAGTGCCGTACATCTCTTTCTTGTGGATAGTTGGCGGGTGTTCTGGTGTGGTTTTCTCCTTCTTTCCTATCAAACATATATCGTCCTATCTTTCCTTCTTTTTGTGTTTGTTGCTCCCTTGTAACACCTCTAATCTTCGGCACTTATATGACCTTATTGTGTTGCAAGTGCCGTAAAACTCTTACAAAAACGAACACAACTCTTTCTAAAACTAAACTGGAGAGAGGCCAACAGACAATTAGATATTTGATCCAGTGATATACGATAGTTGTGGAAGTTCAAGGCCAGGTCGAGAGTCAGACACATACGTGTGTGGGTCCGCTTTTTGACCCACAGGCCTACTTAATAATATTGTCGCTTGGACCCGCGTCAACGATGAGAATTTCCACTTGTCGCACGGCTGCGAACCGTCTCTGCGTCACGTCACTTATTGGCGGCGAAGAAGGACGAATGGGCGAAAATTGCCTCTTTGAATTCTCACAGCCGTAGAGTAGCGTCGGTGGCCTTGTGGTTAGGCCACCGGACTCATAATAATGATATTGTGGGTTCGGTGGTTCAAGGCTCAGCTCGGTATAACGTTGTGTCCTTGGGAAAGGCACTTTACACGAATTTCCCATTTGGCCCGGTTCTTTCGGAGATGGACGTTTATCTCGGAGGTCCTGCCTCTTAAATAACCTAATACACGTAGTGTTGATAGGGGCGTTAAACCTATACCATTCCACCATTTTCAATCTCTGCTCCTTCTTTTTTATGTTTCTTACTCTCTTATAACACATCTAATCTTCGGCATTTATATAATACTGATCTTATTGTGTTGCAAGAGCCGTACAACTCTTTCTAAAAGAAACCGGAGTGAGGCCAACAAACAATTAATTATTAGACCCAGTGGTTTACGACGGCTGTGGAGGTCCAGGACCAGACCCGGGGTTAGATTACTGCGTGTGTGGGCCTGCTTTCCGACCCACAGGTCTACACTCAATAATATGTGTCACAACGTGGTGGAATCAGGCGCTCGTCAATTTGTGGCCATATGGGGTTATTGGTATCACCTCAAAACCTGTTCATTTGCCTTCCTATTGGTGAAAAAAATCCATATATGTTGAATAGAAGTCGAAATATTTGCGATTTAAAGAGGTTAAGGTCTCATGGCTTGTCAAGGGTAAAATTAACGAAAAAATGGTGGCCAAAGTTTGGTAACTTCCAAAGACTAAGAGTTCCCGGAACTGAAAATTCACATATTTTTCTGTGCCTCTAATCAATATTTTTCAGTAAAATCAACACAAAAACGTGTTTTTAAATCGACATAAAAGGTGTTAGGCTGAAAAAAAAATTACCCATCGGCCAAAAGTAAATGCTGATTTCTTTGATTTCATAATTTTGACGAGCGCCTGATTTCGTCATGATGCCTCACAAGCAGGATTGCCTCTTATCGCATAGTGACCATGCAAAATACCGCCGGGAAGCTGCTGGAGAAAGTCGTGGCACGCAGATTGGCAATAGAGCTGGAGGAAAAGAACGTTCTACCGCCGGAACTGGGCAGCTATAGAAGAGGAAAGATCACTTGGATGAATGCTGCTACTTTTGCATCCGACGTATATAATGGCTTCAAAAGAGGGGAAGAAACTCTGGTAGCAGTACTTGACCTGGAAGATGCCTACAACAGAGTTAATTTCGACACCCTCATGAGGACTCAAGTCAACCTGAGGGCAGGTCCACATTTGGTACAATGGATTGGGGCAGCGCTGCTCAAACGAAAGGTAGCACTACATCTTGGTTGCTGGGCTTCGCAACCTACTGAGAACACGTACGATCACACTAGGCTTACCACAGGGACCTGCACTCTCGCCGGTACTGTTCAGCGTCTATACAATAGGGATAACATCCAACCAACTGGATGGGCCCGGACGTGTATTCAGTTTCGATGATGATGTGCTGGTGTACAGGCGAGGCAAAAATCGCCTGGTTACAGCGAAGAGAGTACAGGAAGAACTCGACAGACTCGAACAGTGGTGTGAAGCAAACAACGGGAAACTGCACTCAGACAAAGCCTGCCCACTGTGGTGTACACTGAATATCCATGCAGTGCACGACGACATATTAAGTATCTCGATTGGAGGCAAAGTGCTGAAGAAGGAAAACACACTGAAATACTTGGGCATCACGTTTGATCGCACCCTCTCTGGCAAAGATCACACCACGAGAACAATCTCCAGAGCGAATCCAAAGCTAAGATGAGCCAGAAAATCCTTGTCATCCTCTACCAGACACTGGTACTCTCTGTCGAAGAGTACAGGCTCGGACTCTAGACCCTATCATAGGCGCAACTGCAGCGACTCGAAGTGTTACGAAATGAAGGAATGAGGGCAATCCTGGGGTGCACACGAGACACCTCAGCTGAAGCAATGAGATACTTCCTAGACTTTCCTTGTGCAGACGAGAGGAACAGCCTGGCACAAGTGCATGCCTTTTTACTAGTCAGCGCAGACGAGACGAACCCCCTACATAAGAAAGTGGGACGGCGGATGACGTCAAGGCTAAAGAGGGGCACAGAATGGATGACTCAAGCCACGAACACCATCAGCGAGTGCTGCCAGATACAAGACATCATGAGAGACAGGGATTGGGTTGTGGTCGAAGATGGGCTCGGACAGTACACAACAATGAAGGCAAAATTGGGTAGAGAATGTCTCAACTGACCACTTGGAGCTACAAACGCTGAAATTGAGACCCTGATAGAAGAGCATAGCGAACATGGAGATGCTGTGATCTTCACGGATGGATCAGTCAACAGAGGAGTCAAATCGGGCTGGGCCTCCAGTGTCAGAGTTGTTGGGGTAGTTGTGAAAGAGAAAAGTGGAGCAACTGTACTGACAACATCCAGTGTATGGAGATTAAAGTCATAAGTGAGGCTCTTCACTGGATCAAGAGCACAAACCATCAGCGAGCAGTAATTATTACTGACTCTATGAGCACACTGCAGAAGGTACAGAAAGGGATGCTGTATGCGGACTAGAAGGCTACAATGAGGGAGAGCAGCTTGGAAAGAGTGGCCTGGATCTTCTGCCTGGGCCACGCAGGGGTGACCAGCAACGAGAGAGCAGACACGCTGTCTGGAAAAGCAAAAGTGGGAGGGAATTTGCCACTGGACCCACCAACCGTCCTAACCGCTGTAGGAGAAATTTGAGGAAGAATTGGGCGGATGGCGGTTCCCACACCGTATGTAGATTGAAGGAGAAGGGGGTCCTTAGAGGAGAAGGGAAACACATCCACCTGTTCGGACCAGTCCGACGGATCTCCAACCTGATTATAATGGAGACTGTAATCAGACAGACTCTGGGATGGATCCTGAAGAGGGCGGGGGGGAGAGATGGGCATGTTCCGACTGTAGTGACC
>NW_004797988.1:135234-137575 GCF_000002075.1 Aplysia californica | reverse complement strand
CACACACACACACACACACACACACACACACACACACAAACACACAAACGAAAACACAGTCATGATGTACAGTGACCTTTACCTTAATTAAAGCGTTATGTTTTTTCTGTTCTTTATCTGTGCCCTTTCCGTAACCAAGCCGCTACTATTTCATTTAGGCTTTCACTAACTGTAACTAAAAAGTTACGTTTTCTTACAGTAGCTTAAGCATTACATTTTCTTCTGTGCATACCTTTGCCGTTACCAAATCATTACTTTTTTTCCTTCTGAACTTATACTAACCGTAACCAATACGTTACGTTTTCTTCTGTGCTTACTCTTCATCAGTCATCAATGACTCTCACCCATGGCAGGGTATAGGCCACATACAAGCTCCTTCCTTTTATCTATGTCCTGGACCATCCTTCCAAGCTCCTTCCAAGTGAGCTTCATCTCTCTCATGTCCCTTTCCACACATCTCCTCCATGTCTCCCCTGGCCTACCCCTGCTTCGTGCCCCCTGTGGGTTCCACTGCATCGACTCTCTTGTAATGTTTCTGCTGGGCTTTCTAAGGCTGTGTCCCATCCATCGCCATTTTCATAGTGCTATTTCTACTTCTATGCCCTATTGTCCTGTCCTTTCCCCCCAGCTCTTCATTTCTTATTCTATCATACCACTTAATTCTTAGGATACTCCTCATATAAAATCTGGGCTTTATTCAGTACTGTCTTTCTTGTCTTCCAAGTTTCGCAGCCGTAGAGGAGCACAGACTTGACTTGAGAGTAAAGAGTCGAAGTGAGATGTTGCTTGCTTTCCAGAATTTCGTTAATTGATCGAATTTGACCATGCCTTTGCGGTTCTTGCTTTGCTTTTACCTCTTGTGCGTGCCTTTACCATAACTAAATCGTTACTTATTCTCCGGCTTATACTTACCATAACTTAAGCGTTTTTCTGTGGATGCTGTTATTGTCACTAAAGCATTATTTTTTTTGGGGTATCATTTCCAGACTCTCAGCGTGTTTGTGATTTTAATGGCGTCGGCCACTGTGACGTCACAGGCCCCGGAAGGATATCAGCAGGAGACAGAAGTAAACGAATTGAAGGACCAGTTGGCAGAACTGAAAGATGTCGTGGCGAAACTGAGTCGATACGCCATGATGCAGCAATTCTCTGCGGAGGAGAGGTCGGTAAATGGTAGACATACAAATTTGTACTTACACAGACACACATTAACATACATACAGACACACACATACACACACAGACACACACACATTCACACACACACCCAGAGACACATGCACACCGACACAAACACACACACACACACACACACACACTCACACACGAGCAAACAACACTGACACCAACCCATGCGGTTAGAACAAAACACACCCCCAAACCCCCCCCCAACAAAACAAAACAAAACAACAACAATAACACACAAAAACATAAAACCCAAAACTCCCCCCAAGAAAAAAACAAAACCCCAAAACAACAACAACAGCAACAACATCAGCAGTAACAGCAACCTCAACAACAAAGAAACAAACAAACAAACACACAAACAAACCAACACACAAACAAACAAACAGGGCGACAAGCTAGTAAACTCACTTCGAAATCAGCTCAGACATATAATATGCACTTTCATGTAGATGCTCATCTCCTTCTTAACCTAAATTGTCTCAAAATCCAAACCCCTACCTCCCCCAGAGTCCGATCTGAGGGTGCCTCTGGCGTGAACATCGTTCGAGGGGACACACTGGGCATGTACGACTACTACACCAACACACACGTGGGCCACGGTATGATGGCCGTACACGACCACTCCAACTATGACCGGACTGTTGGTGAGATGAGATGTATCTCCTTATGATTGATGATATTGTTGCTGTTGCAGTTGTTGTTGTTGTTGTTGTTGTTGTTGTTGTTGTTGTTGTTATTATTGTTGTTATGTGAGGTTTGCTCCTTCTTTCCTATCAAATATCTATCGTCCTTATCTCTCCTCCTCCTTTTTTTGTGTATGTTACTCTCTTGTAACTCATCTAATCTTCAGCATTTATATGACTTTATATGACGTTATTGTATTGCAAGTGCGTAAACCTCTTACTAAAACTAAACTAGATCTTAAACAAAAAGAAGCCTTCCAAAAAAAAAAACAAAAAAAAAACCCAGCAAAGAAAACAAACAAGCATTTGGTCACTTTTAAGCACAACAATGCTGATTTGGCCTTGTTCAGTTTCTTTAAAAGACAAGGAGAGTTTTCGTTATAATCAAAGAAATATACACACCAATGAAACCAAACTTCTCCTATAGGCAGGGCAATGCCCACTTTTGGTATAGGTCATGATTTCTGGAC
>NW_004797988.1:126232-129209 GCF_000002075.1 Aplysia californica | reverse complement strand
GTGTGTGCGCGCGCGCGCGCGCGCGCGTGTGTGTGTGTGTGTGTATTTTTTTGCCAAGCGTTTGACGGCGCACGCAACTGCGTAAGGTCATCATATGAGCGCGCAGGACTCAAGTTGCTTGTTTTCATGGTAGTTTATAGCGTGGCTTCGTTTTACTTGTACATTTGGAGTGCCTTGTAGGCGCGTCTCCGATATGCTGCCTTCTTTTTCTTTATGGCATCATCACAAATGTTTTAGACATTCTCCTTTTACAGTACGTGAAATTCAACGTAGTTTAGGTCGATTTTGGGGGTCAGATTTGGAGCATTCATAAGCGAATCCACCCCAGTATACTTTTTTGAAGCTGAAATGTTCAAGGATTGTTTCGTTTTGGAAGGTATTGCTCTCAGGAAAAAAAAAGTCTGTTCGATTATCCAGCACAGACCACCCAGAACCTGAAACCAGGTAAAAAAAATACAAAGGGTGAGGTCAAATGGATGAAGTGTTAAAGGTTGATCTGTTTCGATAAGTGGTGCGTTTATCATTTTAAAGATAAGCTGTTTTTGAATAGAAAGTCTTCGATTATTCTTCCTCTTTTATTGGTGGATTTTTCACCCCAAAGTGGGCAGAGAGCTTTAAAATTTAAAATCTTCTGGTAAAATATGGTTTACGGGAGCTACCGTTTTATGTCGTTCAACTGGTTAATTTTGAGCGGGTAATTTGGGGAGGTACGTATGGAGCAGATCGTGATTGGTCTGTGCAGGGTGTGGGGGGGGGGGGAGGAGTCCACCCCGTCCTCACACAGAACCCCAATGTTACAGAGTGACACCTGAAAGGTAGGATCCACAGGGGACCAACGGACTTTCTTTTTGTTTTGTTTTAAATTGCGTTTCTCTGTTGACCGTGAGCTCAGCACGATGGACAGTAGTTGTACTGGCCGACCTTGTGACTGTCCAGACTGCCTTTATGTACGACCGACCAAGAGCCAGGGTTACAGCTGGTTTGGGGGGGGGGGGGCAGACAATCTTGCAGGTTTCCTGAAAGAAGCAGCCATTTTGCTCTCTGTATAGTAATCTTGGATGATGACACGTTCCAAGAGCCAAGTTGCTGAAAGTTGTGAGCTGCTGGCTGTGGCAATTTTCAGGATGGCCTGTCTTGCCACGACCATCGACATTGCGACTGGCTCAGACACAAAACAGTGCGTAGGGTTCGGCACGTCATAAATGGCACGACCAAGTATGATGCCCGAACGGAGGCAGGAAGGCAACCCTTCCTTTGAGGAAAGACCAAAGTATAACACTTTCAGAAAAATCTGTCCTGTTCTATATTATCAGATCCACATTCTCCAAACAGCGAAACGGAAGAATATTGTCGCTGTTTCAAGCAATCCGCTTAAGTTCAAATTTTGAGAATTTTTGGTTCTTGATCCTGGCAATCTCTACCAAAAATACACCTTTCAGCACCACCAATATGCATTTCAATGCTTTGGCCCAGGCTTACAAGTTTTTGGCTTTTTAATGACTCCTGGTAGGAACAACACAACAATGACCCGTTTTTTAAATCTTTGGTGTAAAAAATACCCAAAAGGACTTAAGTGTATTGCTTGCGACATCGACCTTTTTTTGTTTTTACATGTTCACAAGAACCAAAACTATTTCGATCTAAAAAACGTTTCTCAAAAGCACATAGTTGGTAGAATTGTCTTAACCAATCTGCTACTCACATTGTGGTTGGTCAGGTCATTATGATGTGAATTGACCGTTATTGTACCGACTTGTATCTCATTAACACAAACTTGTCGAGATGGGTGGATGGCGGGTGCTCTGGTGTGATCTGCTCCTTGATTCAGGTCGTCAAACATCTATCGTCCTAATCTCTCCTCCTTCTTTTTGTGCTAGTTAATCCCTTGTAACACCTCAAATCTTCGGCGCTTAAATAACCCAACCATGTTGTAAGTGCCATAAAACACTTACTAAAAGTAAAAGTAAAAAAATCAAAACAAACCCCAACCCAAACCCGTACAGGTTCCCTCAGTACACCAAGCTTGACCGCCTGTTCCATACCATCCCCGGCCTGGACAACGGCCCAGCTGACCTACACCAGGACTCTTATGGACAGCAAGTTCTCAGCATGGCGCCTAGCACAACTGACCGGCCTCTCAACACAGGCTACTATCACCGCATGTTTAAGTCTGACCGTAAAGGAGCCATGGGGATAAAAGTGAGTCCGGTGTTGTTGTTGTTATTGTTGTTGGTTTTTTTTTTTTTGGGGGGGGGGGGGTCAACGTTACGATCTTTTGAGCGCCATGAAATTAGCGTCTTTGATATTATTAGGGTTAGGATCTTACGCCTTTGCCACGCAGAAGACATGCGTTCGATTCCCAAATAGGGGGAGTTGTTTTCTGTTCATCCAGTATTTTCATAACATGTCAGCCGGGGTTTTGTATTTCACCTATCAAGCAATACAGAAACAGTACACACCTCCCCCCCCCCCCCAAAAAAAAAAGAAGAAATAAGAGATCTAAATTGTACTGAAAGGGGTGTAAAGTGCTCCCAATTACAGATACAGCGCTAGGAAGAAAAAAAAAGTCTTTAGCTTGGTGTTTCTGACATTATATCTGACAAGTCTCAAGGGGAACACAAGCTCCTAACAACTTGCGACGTAGCATGATAAGCTTGCGGAGCAAGGGAATCTTTGCTAGTTAGGTTTGAATCTTACGCAGTTTGGTTCATCTTTCATAATATATTATATAACGTTGTCTATTTCTGAATTTGTATTTGTAAAGCTCCCAAAGCTGTGTGTGCACACGGGAATAGGGCTGTAAAAGGAAATACATTATTACTATTATTACTACAATAACAACAACTACAGCATCAACAACAACATCATCAACAACATCAACAAAAATAATAATAATAAGAATAATAATAACAATAATAATAAAATAGTAATGATAATGATGATGATGATGATGATGATAATATTATTAAAAATGATG
>NW_004797988.1:114095-121595 GCF_000002075.1 Aplysia californica | reverse complement strand
AAGTGTAGAAAGAATGTTATCAGGAATTTATCCCTTGTCCACTATCCAGCCGACAAAAAAGTCCGGCGCCGCCGGTCTGGTCCAGTGAAAGAACCGCCCTTGAATACAAAAGTATGCTTGCACTCACAAACAGGCTCACAGTCACATGCATATTAGGAATGAACAATAATTGTTAACGTAGTGTAAAGATAAATAAGTAATCATTATTCTGACTGTAACCCAATAGTATTCTGATAATACGTGCTTTAAAGGACAAAGGAAAATTTATATTATTACTAAGCGATTAAGAAAGATGGCAGGAGTTTAATTGGTGATTTTAAAAGTGACCTGTATCTTTCCTTTTTATAGATCAGAAGCCTAGGTCTTTCACTTCTGATATATATTGATATATTTATTTGAAGGAACAGTGAATGTTAGCTGTCTTAAAAGACACAATTGATTTTTCTAGTACAAGCGATAATATATAATTCATCGAAACTTTCCTAAAAGACACACATCACAGCAAACTTATACAGAAATCCCCTATTCCATGATGTTTAATTGAAGTTTACACCTATGCCTGTACAGAGGTAAACTTAGTTTTGTGTCAATGTGCTTCTTTTACTCAAATATACTGAACTCCTATGGGCCAGCGTTTATGGTGTAGCTGTTATGCATTTCGCTGTCGCACGCAGGCAAACCAAGTGCGATTTCCGAGTGGCGAGAATTTTTTATCGAGTGTCTTGGTCTTTCTGCTGGAAAGTTGTACACCTCTCAATCGAAACCAGGGTTGGCTGTAACAGTCATAGCCGAATCTCGCGTCCTAAATGATCTAAATTGTGTCTATCGGGGTTTAATTTTATCCGCCGCTTATACCCTTTTGGGTGTCGCGGGAAGAAAGAGAAGTCTCTCTGTCGCCAGCCGGAGAGCTTCGGTCTGGGGGATGACGAGGGTGGTTAATGTTTCCCTGACTCCATCTATCCAGGTCTTTCTCGGTCGTCCTCTAGCCTTATTGTCATCGAATATTTTTATGTAGGCACTTTGTGCTGGATGGTGTGTTGGTAATCGAAGGAGATGTACGAACAATTTGATTCTTTGGTGTTGGATGTGATGCAAGACATCATTTGTGCCCACCATTTCTCGGATAACTGAGTTTCTAATTTAGTCTCGCCTGGTCTTGTTTACTGCTTTTCTAAGGCATCGCATTTCACATATTGTAATTCTTTGCTCCAATGTCTTGTTCGTGGTCCATCTTTGGCATTGATAGGTGAGTGTTGGGATGAATATGGTGTTGATCATTTTGAGTTTTGTTGTCATGGGGATGTTAGGATGTTTCAGTAGTGGAGTAAGCTGGTAACTAACATTATTGGCCTTTTGTACTCGGGTTTCAATTTCTCTGTTCAGTCGCCCATCCTCTGTGAATATACTTTCGAGGTACTTACATTCTTGGACCTGTCTGAGGCTGTTGTTGTTGATGTATATCCTGAGTGGTTCTAGCTTTCTGCTTACTTTCATTTTCTCTGTTTTGTTGATGTTGATCTTCATGTCATAGTTGTTGCATTCTTCGTTAAATCTATCGGGGTTTAAAGCACCTAAATAAAAATAAATAAAATATTTTACGTAAATTACTCTTGCTGGTGGTCGAGAGGTGCACGACAGTGGTGGGTTCTTTTCTTTCTCCCTCTTGTTTTTGTCCGACTGCACGGTGCTTTATTTGTACTTAACAGCTGTCATTTTATGGTCCAAATGCGTCTATTTCCACAAAGAACTAAACTATCACTTCTTAGCGTTATTCGGAGACCAGTCCCCTTCTAACTTTACCCCGTTTTTAAATATTTTTACTTTTATTATACTCAGTCATTATTTTGTTGATTGACAGGTTTGCGGTCCCGAAACCTGGCAAAGGACAGAAGGACCTGGATTTTACGATGTGACTTATTACAGACTTTGACCTTCAGAAAGCTTTCGACAAAGGAAATCAGTTTTGTTTCTCCTGTAGACGACAGTAGATTGTTCTTTTTCTTCTTCTTCTGCTGTATTAAGCATATTGTGCTCAACAACAACAACAACAACAACAACAAAAATAACAACAACAACAACAACAACAACAACAACAACAGCAACAACAACAACAACAACAACTACTACTACTACTACTACTACTACTACTACTACTACTACTACTACTACTACCACCACAACTACTACTGCTGCTGGTGGTACTGCTGCTGCTACTACTATTGGTACTGCTACTGGTGGTGGTATTGCTGCTGCTACTGCTGGCGCTACTACTGTTGCTACTACTGCTGGCTGCTGCTATTGCTGCTGGAAAATAAACTCCTTTAATCTCAGACTGCATTTGCCTTTCATTGATTTGTTTTTTTCTGCAAGATGCGTTATTTCTTAAAACGTGAAAGAGAGTAGCGGAGATCTACCGTCGACACAATGTAGATCGTTTAAACAGCAGGTTTCCTTTGCCCCCGGGTCATCAGGCTCAAAACTGGAAAGAGCAGAGGCCACCTCAAGGGACAGACAAAGGTATTGAGTAAAGAGTATGTTCCCCAAATCGGAATCGAAATTATGATATACTCGTCTTTTATACAAGTAATGAAAATACATAGATAAATAGATGGATAAATAAATAAATAAATAAATAAATAAATAATAAATAAATAAATAAATGAATGAATACATGAAGTTTAAATAAATGTGAGCCGCTTTGAAGAAACCAGAAATATGTCGCCTAACCTTGAACTGAGATATCGGTAAAAATAGTTAAAGTTCTGTGAGGTCAATTTTGGTCGATTTTGAGTTATACATACCAGGTGATTCCCCAACCGTTTTAGACAATAATCCAAGAGCTGTTCTTATAAAAACTACTTTAAAATATCTTTTCTCAGTATTTTCCAACAACATTAAAAAGTAATAATGGTGTAACTTTGAAAGCGTTTTTCTCAGGTCTTACTTTTCCACACTTCGTTACTTCAAAATACTATATCCCATCTTCTAGAAAAGATAATTGAAAAACTTTAAGTGCATGATAATTAGGAAGATCCCAGCTTTCAGAGATTCACGAAACCTCAAAATGGCCCAGAGGCGACACATTCCTGATTTCCTAAGACCGGCTAACAACTCTTGGCATTATAAGCCAGGATAGGGCCCAACGAAGGAGAAGTAATGCTGGATTCATCGTCTTCTGGTTTATGTCAAATCTGGATATCGCAACACATCATGGCGCCTTGCTTGGATCACCTGCCAATCCAGTCTCACTGGTTTAATCAATCTCAATGCAACAACCAACAATTCTAAAAGGTAAAACTATACGTTTGACGATGCCTGACTAGTAGGCTACTTGATTTCACGCATATTGAGCCCTCTCCTCCATGTCAGAAATACAGCCTGTATTATAAGCGCAATGCTTAACCACCCCCACCCCCCAAAAAACCCCCAAAACAACAACAACAAAACAAAACAAACAAGAAAAACACGGGCCAATTTTGGAGTCCCTGTGGAAAGAAATTTTTCCAGTATTTTTTGTTTTCTGCTGAGGCTCTGATGATAGGTAGGACTAAAATCCACCTCCTAAAATAATGATCAAAACTTTGCCAAAGCGCTTTCATAAAGGAAAAATGAAGAAAAAAAAAAGAAAAGAAACTTGGTGCTGGCCAGGGCCAGAGTAAATATTATGTTGGCGAGCTACATTTGGCGTTAAGGCTCCCTGTCTGTCTGTCTGTCTGTCTGTCTGTCTGTCTGTCTGTCTGTCTGTCTGTCTGTCTATCTGTCTGTCTGTCTGTCTGTCTGTCTGCCAATCTGCTTTTTCTATCGGTCTGTCTTTCCCCCTTTCTTTCTCTTTGTCCTTGAGAGAGAAGCACATCCTTACAAGGAACTAACACACCTCTTTTGTCTATGGCAAATCCGCTTCCTATCCTGTAAAGTGGTTTCTGGTGTCAGGGCGAGGGTATTAACGAGTTCCTAAAGAATCGTTAATGTATTGGTGAAAAGCTTTTAGCCAGTCCATAAATGCCAAAAAGCAAAACAGAGGAATAAAGCGGACGTTCGATCTTCGTGTGTTTACGGACGACTTAATGGCTCCAACGTCGTGGCTCTTGGAATGAGACACCTGATTCCCCCAAATTACGGGTAGGGCTCAGCTGTAGAATCCTTAAATTCCTTTCCCGTGAAACAACATTGTCGCTATATGACAATGACAATTGGTGGCCTTTACTCCGGCACGAAAGAAAAAAAAGGGAGGAGGGTGAGAGAGAGAGAGAGGGCGAGAGAGCGAGAGAGAGAGCGAGAGAGAGAGAGAGAGAGAGAGAGAAATTAAGTCGAAAAGAAACAGTACAAAATAAAAACTGATTTTTTTTTTGGGGGGGGGGGGGGGGTGGAGTTGGGCAAGGCAAATAGATAGTCTACATCTCTGTGTGAACCACTTGAATGGGCCATGTTGACCTACAAATAGCCAACTGTGTTACTTTTGATCAACCATTGCTTTTTTCCTTATATCACAACCATAGCTTTCCCGTGAAACTTTGAATGATCTGTTTCAAACATGATGCATGCATGGCTATTTCTGTGAAACAACGAACAGTTATCAAAATGCATTTTGGATTCTAAACACACTCACAATTTCCTCTTAAATATAGATGTTTTTTACGCATCAAAAGAAACAATTTAGATCATAAAGCAAAGGTCATTTCAACCCTGCCTGTCAGGGTCAACCCAGGTTGAGAGGGATACAACATCCGAGCAGAATAAACCCAGATACTCCATAATTGTATTATTCTCTCATACGGGCAAAAAGCACGGGTCTTCTTCTGAGTGAAACGACGAAGCACATACCCACTACATCCCAAACCCCGATAGTGGGTGGTTTGCAGGTGCTCTGGTGTGGTTTGTTCCTTATCTATCGTCCTTATTTCCCCTCTTTTTGTTTTATGTTTGTTACGCTCTTGTAAAACCTCTTAGCTCCGACACATATATGACCGTATTGTGTTGCAAGTGCCGTAAAACTCTTACTTAAAAAAACCCCGAAGGTAGTTTGGGTTTTATTTGATAATTCTTTGACAGATTGAAAACCCAATAGCTGGCATCTGTGCAATAGCAGTTAGACTCTGTCTTTGCTGGGAGAAACCACGAGTTCAATTTTTTTTTAAAATATCGACAGTTACCATTATTTTATTTGCTGAGACGATGTCCCAATTCAGCCTGGGATGGCCCTGACATGCAGTGTCGAAGCACACCTGCAAAATGTCTAAATTATCTCCATTTTATTAAAAACCTTTCGTCAATATATTATCTCCTCATCCTTTTCTTTGTATTTTACTCTCTGGTAACACCCCGAATCTTGCGGCACTTCTATGACTTAATTGCACTGCAAATTCCGTGAAACTGACTGAATCTAAACTAAACTAAAATGCGTTAAAGCATGTATGATTATAATTGGGGTAACATGAGTTAATCTGTAAAAAAAAAA
This sequence comes from Aplysia californica, assembly GCF_000002075.1. Lineage (NCBI taxonomy): Eukaryota > Metazoa > Mollusca > Gastropoda > Aplysiida > Aplysiidae > Aplysia > Aplysia californica. The sequence continues at coordinate 116,140 of NW_004797988.1, read as the reverse complement.
AACGCGCCCGAAGTTTGGGAGGATTTTTATCACAGGTTCATTACTCAAATTTCAACGTTTTACCACGCTTAGCCAAACAACATCTAAGTCTGGTTTATAGATGAAGCAACGGTTGTCCCCTTCCCACCCCGCCCCGGCAACCCCCCCTCCCCCCCAAAAAAGAAAGTAAGTAAAGGACACAAAGTGAAATACACATTGGGCTCACTGAAAGGATGTGACTACACTGTATTAATTAGCCACAGTTCCGGGTACCTTTCGACCTGGTGACATTAATTTTTTTCTTCTTCGTTTACAGTGGGTGCTTTTCAACTTTCATGGTCAGCCAGCGCCCACCTTAATCACCTCTTAAGAAAATGAACTTTTCGTATTACTCTCTACAGTATTTCCAAGAGGGACATTTCATTTGATACACATCCAAGTGATCCCCACCGCCACCAAAGTTACCAGATCATCCATTAGTGAGCGATATCTCTCACAGTGAGCACTGATTTTCCCAGAATCTATAAGTTATTTTTAAAAAAAATTTTAAAAAAATTACAACGATCATTATTTTAGTGCTGGAAAGAAACAAAACAGAAAGCCAGAGACAGAAACAACATGAGTGGGTAGGTCACGCAAATGAAAAACAAACAAACACATTATGTGGAAGGGGTGGGGGGGAGTGGGTGCGGAGTGGGGTTGGAGGTGGCCGTCAAGAGAAGAACCAACCTTCACCCACTTCTGAAGGAGACAGAGAGGTCCATGAGTGCAGCAGAAGAGGTGTTAGAGAAGTATTATTAAGGAGCTTTAGGAGTTTCATCATCCCTTTCCCCGCTTCTTCCCTAATTACTTACTCACTGAGGACGTCCATTCTGGTCATGGCTACGCTAGGGAACAGCGACTGCTGACGTCATAGTTACCAGGGAACAGCGACCGGGGAACAGTGACTGGTATTTTGCTATAATTACTTTTCCTTGTTAAAGTTCTACTTGACGTTTTCGCTTACAGTGTCGAAAACAGCTAGACCAGATACCTTATTCTTAAGTCACTCACATTGTTGTTTGGACATCAGTTTTTAGGATATTTTTTAAAATCACGAAGTGGTCAGTAACATCTTGATAATCGTCGGCGGGCCGCAGGAGTACGTATCAATACTACTACAACTAATAGATAAAATGTGTATAGCGCAAATCCCCGCTCAACAGCAAGCTCTATGCGCTTCACAAACTATACTGTTACCAATACTATCAAGACGAGGTATTTGCTTAGCACAGTCGCTGTTTCCTGGATGGGTCTTTTTTCTCCTATTTAATAACAATGTAGTCGCTGTTTCTCAGTCTCCCGTAGGTCATTCAACGATGCTCGAAGACACTCAGTATTTGGGGCACTTAAGCAATGGAAAGAGATTGTTCATTGCTCGTTTAGGTTTTTCAATTTGTTGATTGATATAACAAGGTAAAATCAAAGCCCTTGTGTAGATAACTGAGCTGTGACTCAAACACGTATCAGCCACCCCCCCTCGCCCAGCAAAATCGAAACAGATGTGAAATCCGATCAAACGTCATAACAACACTTCGAAATGGGAGTGGTTTATACGATACACATTAAGGACAATCGCTTGAAGAGCCTTGCAAAGTTAGTTACATAATGTCTCTTTCGCTCTCTCTCTCTCTCTCTCTCTCTCTCTCTCTCTCTCTCTCTCTCTCTCTCTCTCTCTCTCTCTCTCTCTCTCCCTCTATATTGTATGTCAAAGTATTAAGCGCCAAAGACAGAGGAAAAACTTTGCGCCAAACCACGGATCAAGTTAACTCTTGCGCTCCATAATACCCCCAGCTTGATGACGCAGGACTCGCTGATAGCCCTCAGATCTTGGACAAATAGGAAAGCCATAGACTCATACACTCACGCTATCGAGTTTCACCCTCGCCGAGTCTTTCATGACATTTCGCTTACCGCTTGCTACAAAACACAGGATTAATCCTATCAATATGAAATTCCAAACTTGGCAGTCTTCTGGTAGCGGATGAAAGAGGGCTTATCTAGTTTGACTTTCCCCCCCTGGCTCT